>NC_079190.1:72098972-72363972 GCF_029499605.1 Hyla sarda
CTCTCTTCTGGCTCTTACCAGAGAGGCTAGATCTGGCAACCTGGTCTCCTGTAAAAAGAAAATGTCAGCTTCAACGCGGCCGAGAAAATCAAAGGCTGCGAATCTAGCCGTATCTGACTTTATGCTGGCACAGTTAATAGATGCCAGCGTCAATGGGGTGAGTGCCGCCATACAGGGTGATTAAATTAGACGGCCACACCCTTTACTTTTTCTTTCCCTTCTTTTTAGCCCCCTCATCCCCCGAAGAAGATGAGAGGGCAGGACCACTCTTAGTTCTTTTTTTTGATTCAGTTTGGTCCATTTGATCCCCAACTACGTCCGGCCCCGGTCTAGCCCTGCCCTCCAAGGAAGGAGCCTCAATAGGACAGGGCCCAGTTCCCCCCGGAGGCTCCTTCTTCCTAGGCACCCGGCCCTCACCTTCCCCCTCCAAGGAGAGGGAGGAGATGGTATTGAGGACGAGGTACCGGTTTGACAGGTCAATCAGAGGGGGGGCAATCAGGCTTCCGTTTTGGACCTGGCCTGTAGTACAGGGAACAGAGGGCTCTGACCTCTTCTTTCTCCCTTTTCTTTTGCCCTTGTCTTTCTTTTTAGGCCTCTCTCCACTCTCCTCATCCACACTTTCATAGTGGGAGGAATCGGAAGTGTCGGCCATATTGCCCTCCTCTTTTCGCAGCCTCCTGACCTCCTCATCCAGCACGTCCTCCTCCTGGGCTTCAGCGGTTACAGGGCCAGCTTCAGGAGCAGGGGCCGGAGCTACCCCCGCCACCTGGGCACTCTCCAGCTCCCTACTCCTCCTCCGATTTTCCTCCCGCCTTAGTTTGCGGGGCCCTTTTTCCTCCTCACTAGCCCTGTTGCGCCCCCATCCCTGCCCGTGCCCTCCCCAGCCGAGGCAACTTCACAGCTCTCCTCAGCCGGAGCACGGGCGAAGGCGCTAGGACAACGGCTGAAAGGGTGTCCGAGGACACCACACAGGTGGCACCGGATCTGCCTACAGGATGCGGCCAGATGACCCACCCCACCACACAAAGCGCAGACCTGCACAGTACAGGCTGCGCTAAAGTGGGTGGGGCTGCCACACCTGTGACAGACCTTAGGCTGCCCCTGGTAGAAGACCTGGATCCTATCATGTCCAAGGAAGGCGGCTGACGGAATGTGGGCAACTGTACTCCCTGAACGCTTGAGTTTGACGGAAAACGTCCAGGCCCCTGACCAGATCCCGTGCTCATCAAAGTTTTTCTTGGGCATGTCCGTCACATCCCCATACCGTCCGAGCCAGGTCATGATGTCATAACAAGAAAGCGACTCGTTACGGGTCAAAACGGTCACTTTCTTGACAGAGTTCTGACGGGAAATCGCCTTTACGGCGAAATCCCGCCAGCCGGGCTCGTTCTTCGCCACTTCGTAGTTCGACCAGAAGAGTTAAAGACCCTCCGGCCGAACGAAACTGACGTCAAACTCAGACGAACCATAGGGGTGAATCAGGGCAAAGATGTCGCTCGCCCTGAATTCCATCTGAAGGAGGAGCTCAACCACTTTTGCGCGAGGTGGGCACGCATCCTCGCCCCTCCAAATCAGACGGACCACATTCCTACGGTTATTGTCCTGCCCGGATGTCGGGAGGGACCAGACCACCTCCCCATTCCTCTCTCGAAAAGCCCCCAAACCGTGCCTCTCTATCCAGAAAGACAGGTCGACCTCACCCCTTCCCTCTACCTGGATTGACCTGTCACCCCTGCGTAGAGCCTCCAGGAGGCGCTGTTGCAAGAGGCCTCCAGAGTCAGACGGAGACGGGGACCCCCCTGAACCCCCGGCAGCGACATTGGCATAGCTCCTAGGAGCAGTCACTACTGGGGGGGCAGCCGGACCAGACCCAGAACCAGACCCAGAACCACTAATAACACCATTCACACCACTCCTCTCACCATCTTTCTTCCCATTCATACCACTACTACTCCCACCATCATTCACTCCACTGACATACACTCCTCTCATCCACAACACTTCCACACTCAGCATTCTCACATCCAGCACTCTTATCCTGACTAACATTTTCTGGGCTGGCTGGGACTTGTAGTGTTGCAGGTTTTATTACACTCTTTTTTTCTGGCTGAGCTGCCGGGGTCGATGCTGATAGTTCCTGCTCCATAGCTGAAGTCATTTCCGGAGTCTGGGGCTGCCCCTCCGGGCGCACCCCAGCTCCTCCCACAGTGCCAGCACCTACTTTTCCCGACCGCACGGGTTCTGTGGATGATGCCGGCGCCCGGACACTCCCCCCCCTCACAGAGGAGTGCCCCGCAGCGCCCACAGAATACACAATACTCGGAGGACCGCCCCCCGAGCACACAGACCTACCACTCTCCTCCACCGGCACCCGGACACTCCCCCCCTCACAGGGGAGTGCCCCGCAGTGCCGGTAATGCCCATAGCACTCGGAGAACCGCCCCCCGAGCACACGGCAGCATAGCTTGCCTCGCCACTGCCCACCATCAGCCCATCCTGCCCCTCCCTACCGGCAAGATGGATGGGCTTCACATCTATTGCGCCCTCTGCCTTTTCTGACGCCATGCTGTACCCCCCATGCTGGCTCCGTTACACCACAGAAACGGGGTCTGGCAGTCTGGGGGGCCCAGCAGCCTGAACCAGCTTTGCAGCTGGCCCTGACTGCTGGAAGGGAACAAACACATATTGTACTGTTTCCTGAATCTTTTGTTTCTTAGCTTTTCGCTTCACCACCACATCCTCACACTGATCTTCTCCAAAGGTAAAATTCTGGAGGTGGGCTGGAGACTCCTGCATTATGATAGCCCTCAACAATCCCCCAGCCTCACTTTCCACATCCTCCTCACTATCGCTTGATGGTAGTGCCACCTGTGCTGGCTCAATGTAGCTGTCCTGTGTTTTGGTGTCATAGGGAGTAGCCACAGGAACAGCATCCATCTCCACAACTTGTGCACTTTCTTCCACCTTCTCCTCCTCCTTTACAGCTTCACCACCATCCTCACTTTCTTCACCGCCACTACTCTCCCCAACATCCACCTCCACCTTACCTGGGGATTTCGTGGCGGCAAACCGGCTGTCGTTCTCAAGATTTTCCTTAAAGAGACCGCTCCCCTCCAAAATCTCTGCTCTCCTCTCCTCCAGCTGCACAATCTCAGCTTTCAGTGCTGCGATCTTTTTCCTTAACTCTGGCCTGTTCTTTTTTGGTGCAGTGTTCACCAGATTCTGAGCGCCTCGCAGATCTTCTCTGGCCAATTTCAGATCCTTGCCGCACCGATCATACTCAGCAAACCTCGCGGCCAGGCGGGAGCAGTAGTTGGCACTGGACTCCTTGGGCCCTCGCTCTACCCACAACTCCACACTTCTCCTCCTCGCCTTTTGTCCAACAGATCTCTGGCTGGTACCCGTTGCCGGGGGAGCAGAGCATGCATTGCTGCAGATTCTGCCAGATCTTCTACCCCGGGCCGGAATGGCTGTTGCTGTTTGCTCTCCACCCCCCGCCAGCCTTGAAGAACTGGAGGTGGAGGCCAGGGACGCCATGCAGGGAGGCTCTCCCGAGGAGGCTGCCACACTCCTGGGGAGGCTGATGAAACACCTGCTCTGGTCTGCTGGAAGTCTCTGGAGCACACAAAGAGACACACCCGAATGAGCTGCACACCAAACTGCTCTGGACTACAGGAAGTGCTCTCTGCTGACAACTCTGTCCATGTCCAGGAACTGTACAGAGCAGGAGAGGTTTGCTATGGGGATTTGCTTGTACTCTGGACAGTTCCTGACATGAACAAAGGGGTCAATAGAGAGCACTGTGATCAGACAGAAAAGAAATTGAAAAAGAAAAGAACATCCTCTGCAGTATACAGCAGCTGATAAGTACTGGAAGGATTAGATTTTAAAATAGAAGTAATTTACAAATCTGTTTAACTTTCTGGCACCAGTTGTTTTAAAAAAAAAAAAAAAATGTTTTTCACCAGAGTACCTCTTTAAGTTTTATTGAATTTGAACTGAAAAAAATTTGCTTTAACCCCTTCAGGACGGAGCCCATTTTGGCCTTAAGGACCGGAGCGTTTTTTGCACATCTGACCACTGTCACTTTAAACATTAATAACTCTGGAATGCTTTTAGTTATCATTCTGATTCCGAGATTGTTTTTTCGTGACATATTCTACTTTAACATAGTGGTAAATGTTTGTCGATACTTGCATCATTTCTTGGTGAAAAATCCGTAAATTTTATGAAAAATTTGAAAATTTTGCATTTTTCTAACTTTGAAGCTCTCTGCTTGTAAGGAAAATGGATATTACGAATACATTTTTTTTGGTTCACATATACAATATGTATACTTTATGTTTGCATCATAAAATTGACGTGTTCTTACTTTTGGAAGACACCAGAGGGCTTCAACGGTCAGCAGCAATTTTCCGATTTTTCACAAAATTTTCAAACTCAGTATTTTTCAGGGACCAGTTCAGGTTTGAAGTGGATTTGAATGGTCTTCATATTAGAAATACCCCATAAATGACCCCATTATAAAAACTACACCCCCCAAAGTATTCAAAATGACATTCAGTCAGCGTTTTAACCCTTTAGGTGTTTCACACGAATAGCAGCAAAGTGAAGGAGAAAATTCACAATCTTCATTTTTTACACTCACATGTTCTTGTAGACCCAATTTTTGAATTTTTACAAGGGGTAAAAGGACAAAATTTTTACTTGTATTTGTAGCCCAATTTCTCTTGAGTAAGGACATACCTCATATGTCTATGTAAAGTGTTCGGCGGGCGCAGTAGAGGGCTCAGAAGGGAAGGAGCGACAAGGGGATTTTGGAGAGTACGTTTTTCTGAAATGGTTTTTGGGGGGCATGTTACCTTTAGGAAGCACTTATGGTGCCAGAACAGCAAAAAAAAACCACATGGCATACCATTTTGGAAACTAGACCCCTCGGGGAATGTAACATGGGATAAAGTGAACCTTAATACCCCACAGGTGTTTCACGACTTTTGCAAATGTAAAAAAAAAAAAAAAAAATTTTACCTAAAATGCTTGTTTTCCCAAAATTTTTTTATTTTTAAAAAGGGTAATAGCAGAAAATACCCCTAAAAATTTGAAGCCCAATTTCTCCCGATTCAGAAAACACCCCATATGGGGGTGAAAAGTGCTCTGCTGGCGCACTACGGGTCTCGGAAGAGAAGGAGTCACATTTGGCTTTTTGAACGCAAATTTTTCTCTGGGGGCATGCCGCATTTAGGAAGCCCCTATGGCGCCAGGACAGCAAAAAAAAACCCACATGGCATACCATTTTGGAAACTAGACCCCTCGGGGAACGTAACAAGGGGTTAAGTGAACCTTTAGACCCCACAGGTGTTTCACGACTTTTGCATATGTAAAAAAAAAAAATTTTTTTTACCTAAAATGCTTGTTTTCCCAAAAATTTTACATTTTTAAAAAGGGTAAAAGCAGAAAATACCCCCCAAAATTTGTAACACAATTTCTCCCAAGTACGGCGATACCCCATATGTGGCCCTAAACTGTTGCCTTGAAATACGACAGGGCTCCAAAGTGAGAGCGCCATGCGCATTTGAGGCCTAAATTAGGGATTGCATAGGCGTGGACATAGGGGTATTCTACGCCAGTGATTCCCAAACAGGGTGCCTCCAGCTGTTGCAAAACTCCCAGCATGCCTGGACAGTCAACGGCTGTCCGACAATACTGGGAGTTGTTTTGCAACAGCTGGAGGCTCCGTTCTGGAAACAGTGGCGTACCAGACGTTTTTCATTTTTATTGGGGAGGGGAGGGGGGCTGTGTAGGGGTATGTGTATACGTAGTGTTTCTTACTTTTTATTTTATTTTTTCTTAGTGTAGTGTAGTGTTTTTAGGGTACAGTCACACGGGCGGGGGTTCACAGTAGTTTCTCGCTGGCAATTTGAGCTGCAGCAGAAAGTTTGCGGCAGCTCAAACTTGCAGCCAGATACTTACTGTAATCCTCCGCCCATGTGAGTGTACCCTGTACGTTCACATTGGGGGGGACATCCAGCTGTTGCATAACTACAACTCCCAGCATGCCCGTTGGCTGTCGGTGACTGCTGAGAGTTGTAGTTTTGCAACAACTGTAGGCACACTGGTTATGTATCACTGAGTTTGTGACCTAACTCAGTGTTTCACAACCAGTGTGCCTCCAGCTGTTGCAAAACTACAACTCCCAGCATGTATGGTGCATGGTGTACGGTGACTGCTGAGAGTTGTAGTTTGCAACAGCTGGAGGCACACCGGTCGTGAAACACTGAGTTAGGTAAAAAAAAAACTCTGAGTTTCACAACCAGTGTGCCTTCAGCTGTTGCAAAACTACAACTCTCAGCAGTCACCGACAGCCAACGGGCATGCTGGGAGTTGTAGTTATGCAACCAGCAGATGCACCACTACAACTCCCAGCATGCACTTTAGCTGTTTGTGCAAGCTGGGAGTTGTAGTTATACAACAGCTGAAGGTACACTTTTCCATAGAAAGAATGTGCCTCCAGCTGTTGCAAAACCATAAGTCCCAGCATGCCCATAAGGGAATGCTGGGAGTTGTGGTGGTCTGCCTCCTGCTGTTGCATAACTACAGCTCCCAGCATGCCCTTTTTGCATGCTGGGAGCTGTTGCTAAGCAACAGCAGGAGGCTGTCACTCACCTCCAACGATCCAGACGCTGCAGGTCAGTCCCGCCGCCGCAGCTGCTCCTGGGGCCCCGATCCCAACAGGGGTGCCGGGGATCGGGGTCCCCAGCACCCGGGGTGCACGTCCCGCACCCGCTCACGTCCTCCAGAAGAGGGGCGGAGCGGGTGCGGGAGTGACACCCGCAGCAGGCGCCCTGATTGGTCGGCCGGTAATCCGGGCGATCGTGAGGTGGCACCAGTGCCACCTCACCCCTGCAGGCTCTTGCTGTTCAGGGCCGTCAGAGACGGCCCCGAACAGCCAGTAATTCCGGATCATCGGGTCACTGGAGACCCGATTGACCCGGAATCGCCGCAGATCGCTGGACTGAATTGTCCAGCGATCTGCGGCGATCGCCGACATGGGGGGGCATAATGACCCCCCTGGGCGATATGCCGGGATGCCTGCTGAACGATTTCAACAGGCATCCGGCTCCGGTCCCCAACCGGCTAGCGGTGGGGGCCGGAATTCCCACGGGCGTATGGATACGCCCTCGGTCCTTAAGGACTCGGGATGCAGGGCGTATCCATACGCCCTATGTCCTGAAGAGGTTAAAATCAACAGTTGGAGATTCTGCTGCAGATCTTCAGCATTTTGCACAGCAAAATCTGCAACAATGCAGATTTATTGTCAATTTTGATTTGAAGTCTAGCATTCAGTATACAATTTTTGTGGCCATTGGTAACATTTGCCACTGTATGGTTTTATAATGGCATAAGTAAGGGAAAACTGCCAACGTGAAGGCTTAATGGCAATCTTTACTGAACCTATTTAGACTTCAGATTCTGTAAAATCTTATACTGCATCCCTTATGACCACACCCTTCAGGCTACTCTCACTGCTTAATAAACTTTATTATTTTCTGTTAAGTTGTAATGATATCGCTAATGGGTCAGAAGATGACATAATGCATTTAAAAAGTTATATTGAAGGAAGTAGTGCCAAGTACATTACATCAAGGAATGGTCATTCTGCCAAACTATGCCAACAGCAGAATGCACTCAGAGGTGATTAGAATAGGGAAAAAAAACTTAACTTATTCATATGCAAATAGATGAAATGTCCCAAAACAACAAAATAGCTGGTCACCCTTGCAGACCATTTGTGGAAAGGCTGGACAGCTTTACATAGTGGCAAAGATGTAGAAGGCAAAGACTTGGCAATTTGTGTGTAACTGCTTTATTTTCTATTATTTTTATCATATATGATTATATACAGTTTGAATACTAGAGAGCAGAAAACACATACATCCAGACATTTCTCTACAAGTTGAGTTTTTGGTTACAAATATTGAGAAGTGATATTATCTATAAAAAGCTTTTACATTAATATTCCAAAATCTTTGTAGAAACAACAGTGCCCCCTTGAGTTTGCTAGACCAAACATAATATTAAAATCGGCACAGTAGACATTAGTTTTATAACTCTGGGTTTTTTAACCCTTTAATGATGCAAACTGTTTTGAGAATTCAGGACATTGTAAGTTTCTGCACAGCTGGATTCTGAGAGCCACAACCTGTTTATGTTTGTATTAACAAAGGACTTGTTTTTGCAGAATGAGTTTTAGTTTTTACTGATACCATGTTGTGTTTCATACAATTTAAGGACTACAATCTTAGTTATTTAATTTTAGGGGCAGAGGTATGAAATAAACCACCGTTTCACTATAGTTTGGGGGATTTTTTATATAATTACAGGTGAAGCTCAAAAAACTTGAATATCGTGCAAAAGTTCATTTATTTCAGTAAGGAAGCATGAAGTGCTCCAAAGTCTCCTGGTAGACGGATGCGCTGACCCTGGACTTAATGAAGCACAGTGACCAACACCAGCAGAAGACATGGCTCCCCAAATAATATAATATGTTGGGGTTTTGGGGGTTTCATGAGCTGTAAGCCACAATCATCACAATTATGACAAATCACGGTTTGAACTATCTTGCTTTGCATCTAATGAATCTCTCTCATATATTAGGTTCACCTTTTAAGTTGCATTTCTGAAAGTAAAGAACTTTTGCACATGTTTTCTACTTTTTAACTTTTAAAGCACTTGGACAACGGTCCCTACACTGAAATAATTCTTTATTTGCATATTATTGTTTATCTGCTTGCATTGGTTTTCTCTCACAATTTTTATTGCATATCCCTGCTAGCCCACAATGCTCTTATGAGCTCAACCTGGTCTATGTGTATCCTTAGCTGTGCACTTTGTGTTTGCCTATGTATAGTTTCTACTCTGAGATTTGAAATAAAATAAAAAAATGTATTTGAAATAAGTGCAAAGAAGTATCAGGAAAGTCAGACAGGCAACGTCAGCAACATACGGGAAGATAATTAAAAAGTCAGCAAACATAGGGTTAACCAAGGACAGGCAAGAAAGTTAACATCCAAGAGGGCAGCGCAGTACACAAACAGGATCAAAAGCAATGTTGGGACAGCCAAGGGTGAAAAACCTGAAGATTAGAATAGTACTAAATCAGAAGGCAAGGTCAAGTATCAAGCCTGTCCACGTGTATCACAAAATAGGATTCCATGAGCAACCCCTTTTGATCAGAATTTTTTTTATAGCTTACAATGCAATAAAAAATATGCATTATTAATGAGCGTTTCTGCATGGAATCACATTATATTTCTTCCATTGTAAATAAATCTGCATATAAATCCTGACCAAGATCTATGTACACTGCATCGGTCTTAGACACAGATTCCAACCAGATTTTGAGGCTAAATAGGCTAAAGAATGTATGCACTTTCATTTATCTGGCCTATTGTTTTCCTTTATTTTTAGGCTATGTTCTATTTTATTGACTATAAGGTCTTGAAAAGTGTAGAAAAATAAAATAAAAAAAAGTCTATAATCTATATAAATTATATAAAACCCCCTCCCCTAATAAAAAAAAAAAAATTCCATTGTTTTACCATTTTACAAAAAAAAAAAAAAAAAATGGCAAAACTATTAAAATATAATTGCTGTGACCGACTGAGGGGACGGGAGAGTGAGCCCTAAACTGACCCTAAAAGCACTCTCCCTGCCTACTTGCCCATCCATCCTAAGCGATATATAGACAACTAGGTGCCGGTCCCTCCTTGCGCTACAGTGCAGTGGCATAAAAACAAATAAATACATAGTCGGTCACAGACCAGAAACAGAAATGGAAATCTACTAGACAACCAGATATACCAGACAGGATACAAATACTAACAGGGCAGAATATAAACAGGCAAACTGATCTGGAATATAGGACACTCCACACAGGGACACAGAAAAAACAAACAGAACACTCCACTCCACAAAAGGAGTAGCCATTATAATAAAGCCAAATAGACTGCTGGCCAGCAGGCACACTCCCCTGTGTGATAAGGATGCTGACTCAGTAGGAAACAGAAATATATACATGAAACTTCCTAAAAATGGATACAAGAAAACCAAACTCTACAGCGTAGAGAAACTCAGGTCAGGATACTAGACAGGATATTACTCAAGATACAAAACCAGATATTTTTCAAAACCAAACTTCACTAAGAGGAGGAACGCAGAACAGGATTCTCACAGTGTGAACACCGACAAAGCAAAACAGACATACACCCTAAAACTGACTTAAGTAACACAGACTAAAATGCAAGGAGCATGCTATTTAACCATGGCTAAAACCCATATAAAATTCAAGGTAAATGCTCAAGCAAACGTAGTCAGAGTATGTTGCACAAGCAGACAACGTGTATTGTACTAATACCAGCAACCCGCATACAGACTGAGCTGGAGTTATAAAGCCACACCCACCTAGCACATAGGTGAAAGGCATAAGGCTAGGTTCAGACTACGGAATTTCCATCTGCAATTCTGCTTTGAAATTGCAAGTGGAAATTCCGCTTGCTAAAATGTATAGTGTAGTGAATGGGTTTCCGCTCACAAATTCACACTTCGGAATTTGTGAAGCGGAATTTGTTTCTGGAAAATCCGCTTTGAAATTTCCGCCTGAAGAACGGGGTTGCACTTTCTTCAGGCGGAAATCCGCACGGAACACATTGCAGTCTATTGGAGACTGCAGTGTCCGTGCAGTCCTAGTGCCGACTGATTCAGTCAGCGCTGGCCGCACTCGGAATCTCCTGGTGGAAATTTTCTGCCCGGAGATTCTGTAGTCGGGGGCGGGGGGGTTAACGTTCGGTTCCCCGCTCTGGAGTTGTAGTTTTGCAACAGCTGGAGGCACATTGATTGGAAAATACTGAGTTAGGTAACAGAACCTAACTGAAGTTTAGGGCCACATATGGGGTATTTCTGTACTTGGGAGAAATTGCACTACAAATTTTGGCGTTCCCTCTCTTCTGAGCATTGTAGTGCGCTCGCAGAGCACTTTACATCCACATATGGGGCATTTTGCCATGGGGCGAGGGAACGCCAGAAGGCGAGAGGGGGAAAAGGAAAATGCAAAAATAAAATTGGCCCGGTCCTTAAGGATAAAATGGGCTTGGTCTTTAAGGCGTTAAGGTAAAAATGGGCTTGGTCCTTAAGGGGTTAAAGTAGTACAATAATAGAAAAACTATATAGTGGGTATCATTTTAATCTTATTTGGGGACATTTATCAAGGGGTTTAGTCAGGTTTTCTTTACTATAACTGTTGCAAAATTGTCGCAACTGTGTGTTTTCGTGCGACAATTTGCGTGAAGAACAAGAAAAGCAAGAAAATTCAAACTTGCTTACGTAGTTAATTTTTCAAAATGGATTTGCTTTAGTCAGGTATTTATGCACAATAAAAAGTCACAACTACCTTAAAAATTGACAAAATTTACTCCATCTACAACATGGAGCAGGAAAAGCTACTGCCGCCCGGGCTCCGACATACTTTCACCCTCACTTCGCTACAGGGACACTGCAGTGATTTACATCCCCCCCTCTCACCTGCCAGTGCCACACAACTCCCATCTGTCTGCTAACTGTTGCAAGACTACAAGTCCCAGCATGCCCTTACAGTGTGGACACGCTGGGAGTTGTAGTCTTTTAGCAGCGGGAGCTGAGCGGCCCGGGCGGGAGACAAGGGGGGGTGTATATCAGTGTCCCCAGTGGGGAGGCAGTATGAGGAGCCCGGGCGGCTGCACTGTAATGTCAGCACGGGCTCCTTATAACATATACCTGCGCCGCAGACTCCTAAATCCCCTGCTGTTATTTCACATTTCCTGCTGGGTCCTGTGATTGGCCAGGACCAGCAGCCAATCACAGGACCCAACCGGAAAAGTGACCTGATTATGGGATATAGGAGTCTGTCAGGGGGGGGGTCCGTCAGCATACACCCCCCCACCGGCCTTCACCTGCGCTGTGCCCGTCCGTAACCAAACCCCCCCCCCCCCCCGGCCTTCACCTGCACTGTGCCCGGCCTCCGCCCCCACCAGTACCCCTCTACTCCCCCCAGCCCCCTGGCCTTCACCTGCACTGTGCCCGGCCTCAGGCTGTTACTGTTTGGTTGGTATTTGGCTGAGAATAAAAATAATATACGTTTTTTTTTTTTAAATAAATAATTAAATATTTAAAAAAAACACATAGGGTCCCCCCTATTTTTATTCTCAGCCAAATACCAACCAAACAGTAACAGCCTGACGTTACCAGGATGGGCGAGGACCATTGTTACTGGTCCTCCCCAGCCTAAATAACACCAGTCTGTTACCGCCTAGGCCCAGGAGTTAACCATTTTATTAACATCAAGCAAAGAAAAACGCTGATTGTCGAAGTAGTCCACCGAATCCAAAGGAGTCCACAGGATACACGGATCTGTAGAAGAAGTAACAAAAAAAATGAGTAAGTACATTTAGGGAGAAAAATCAGTGTTAAAAAAATGTAATAAACACACACACACATTGTATATATATATATATATATATATATATATATATATATATATATATACATATATTGTATATATATATTGTATATATATATATATATATATATACATTTTTTTTCCAAAGCTGCAAAGTGTTCTGTAGTCATTATTTGGTTTTTGCTTATGTGTGCTAAAAAAAAATGGTATTTGCTCATGTAAGCCAAATTTTTCAACCCCCTGTGATAGTATGATAAATAAGTCATACATAAGCAAAAAAATAGCAAGAAAAAAATGACTACAGAACTTGCTTACCAAAGCAACGATGATAAATGTCCCCAATTGACTTTCATAATAAAGATATTGTATCATTTTTACCATAAAGTGTACTATGTAAAAACCAAACCTTGGAAGAGTTGCAAAATTGCCCTTTTCTTATAAATTTCAACCCACAAATAATAATTTTTTGGTTACATGGTACATTTTATTTTAGAATATAAGATGTCATTACAAAGTACAAATGGTCATGCAAAAATCAAGCCCTCATATGGCTCTGTAGGTGGAATAATAAAAAAAAGTTATGGATTTTAAAAGGAAGGGAGGAAAAAACTAAATGGCCAAAATGGATTTAAGGGGTTATATCAAGCTCTGGCTGGGTCACGCAAGGACATTCACAGAGTTGTCCCTAAGACGCTCCTGTGTTGTCATGTCCACACCTATGCAATCCCTAATTTAGTCTTCAAATGCGCATGGCTCTCCCTCACTTCGGAGCCCTGTCGTATTTCAAGGAAACAGTTTAGGGCCACATATTGGGGATTTCTGTACTTGGGAGAAATTGCACTACAAATTTTTGGGGGGCTTTTTCTCTTTTTACCCCTTATGAAAAGGAAAAGTTGGGGTCTACACCAGCCTGTTAGTGTAAAAAAAATTTATACTAACATGTTGGTGTTACCCCATACTTTTTATTTTCACAAGCAGTAAAAGGAAAAAAGACCCCCAAAATTTGTAACGCAATTTCTCTTGAGTACGAAAATACCCCATATGTGGGCGTAAAATGTTCTGCGGGCACACAACAAGGCTCAGGAGTGAGAGCGCACTATGTACATTTGAGGCCTAAATTGGTGGGGTGGCTGATTTTACAACGGTTTTGACATAAAAGCAAAAAAATTAAAAAATTTGTCCGGAATTGAAGGGCACGCGAAAATAAATACCCACATGGAACCCCATTTTGGAAACTACACCCCTCACAGAATATAACAAGGGGTACAGTGATCATTTATGCCCCACAGGTCTCTGACAGATTTTTGGAACAGTGGTCCGTGAAAATGAAAAATTTTATTTTTCATTTGCACAGCCCACTGTTCCAAAGATCTGTCAAATGCCAGTGGGGTGTAAATACTCACTGCACCCCTTATTAAATTCTGTGAGGGGTTTAGTTTCCAAAATGTGGTTACATGTGGGGGGGGGGTCCACTGTTTTGGCACCACGGGAGGCTTTGTAACACAAATGGGGTATTTCCATACTCAGAAGAAATGGGGTTACAAATTTTGCGGGTTATTTTCTCCTATTACCCCTTGTACACATGTGTACTCTGGGAGGGATTCGCTCACCAGCAACATATCCATCTTTTTTGATCAAATCCTTCGCCCATACGTTCACAGGGCCAAATCATATATCCAAGACACATCTGATTTCCTCCGCAAAATTCAACAAGTTTCAGTACCACATAACAGTATACTAGCATCTTTAGATGTCACAAGCCTCTACACTTCAATCCCACATGACCTAGGTATTCAGACCATACACAAAGTGATCTCCACTGACTTCACTCCCACACAGATTTCATTCATCTTGCAGTTGCTGGAATTGGTTCTACAATGCAATTACTTCACATTCAACGACTGCTTTTACCTACAGAGGTCTGGGACCGCCATGGGGACGAACGTGGCGCCCAATTACGCAAATTTGGTCATGACGGAACTGGAGGAGGCGTTCGTCTATGTGTCCCACCACGCCAGACATGTGCTGGCTTGGTGGCGGTACAAAGACGACGTCTTCCTCATTTGGACGGGCACGGTCGACCAACTACAAGATTTTTTGACATATCTGAACAGCATCAACGATCATATTAAGTTCCCTCTCACACATTCCAAACATACAGTCCAATTTCTAGATACACTCATGACAATCCATGATGGCAGACTGAACACAGACCTATTTGTCAAACCCACAGACAGTAACTCCATCTTGCGCTACAACAGCCACCATCCACGCCCAATGGTAAAGTCTCTCCCTAAAAGCCAGATGCTCAGGGCATGACGCATAGTAAGTACTGATGACAAAATAGAACCCACCCTCAACAAAATGATCAACAACTTTACAAAAAGAGGGTACCCCAAAGTACTGACAGAGAGGAGCAAACATGAAGTTCTAACCCTGAAAAGTGAGACGCTTCTACAACCACCCACGGCCAAGGAACCCAACAAATGCATCAGCTTTGTCTCCGTCTATAATGACAGATCCACCTCTATAGCCAGAATAATCAATCGACACTGGCATATCCTCAAAAACAGTTTTCCCCAAGTGGAAGAATTCCAGAATCACCCTTTGATGTCATATCGTCGCCCCCCCAACCTCAGAGACAGATTAGTGAAAACAGATGTCTCGAAGGGTCTGGGTGGGCGACAACGTTACTTTAGCACACAAAACAAGGGGAGTTGCCCATGCCGAAGTTGCATTAACTGCAACCGCATGGATAAGGGCCCACATTTCAACACCCCAGTACCAATAAAATCTACAAACTTAAATGGTACTTAACATGCACCTCTGAATACGTGGTGTATGTGCTCATCTGTCCATGCCACCTACTTTATGTAGGTGAAACCACACTTGAATTTCGTACATGATTTAACCAGCACAGGTACTCTATCCGGAAAAAACGGTTAGATTTACCTGTGTCTAAACATTTTACTGAAGCTGGACACCAAGAACACGAACTCAGATTTACTCTACTGGACCACGTACCAGTACCCAAAAGGGGAGGCGACAGAGTGAGCATACTCAAGCGATGTGAACTACGCTGGATCCATGAACTGGGCAGTCTTCGCCCCCATGGACTCAACGTAGATTTTACAGTCACTGCTGGCATTTATAAATTATCTAGATGACCTGTCGAGTACTGACTTTGTGTGTATACATTGTGTGACACACCATAACTCTCTTAAGTTGCATTTTCTTCCGATTTTTGTATATACTATATATTTACTCTGATTTTGTTTCATGCAGATTTTCCGGGGAAACCTAGATCAAGCACCACCATCTACTTCCATCAAGCCCGTGTATAGCTACACCCCCCTGCCAGGGCACAGCCAACGAGGACAAGGGACTCATGTGTCATTTTTTTGCCTGCTGCTTTACATTTCCTAATAGCACAGATTATCAGTTGTCCGTGCAGACTTCCATCACTTATACAGGTCTTATACTGCCTTCGGGCATTCATATTTCCTAAGTGTATAATTTTTTGATTTTTCTCCTATTTTTCAATTTTTTTATTAATTTTTTACTTAATTGTTCACTTTTTGTCATCCCCTTCATATAATCACCACATCTTCTTCACTCTTCACTTCATCCCACTTTACACTGTACACACATACTTGCATCCCCCTCCACTCCTCTTTATTCCCCACACTTACTCCATCCTTTAAACTCTCTACCTATTTCCATGAACTTTCCCTTCTCTCCCCCTCCCCTCCCTCTTCCCCTCCCTCCCCCCTTGTCTTCCCCTCTCCCCACCTTCTTTTTCACATAAACTTCACGTTGATTACACATATATCCTTTGCCCACATCACTTCCTCACTGTACACTTCAACCATTACATATATGCCCCACACATATGTTCACTAGTTCCTACACTTTTTATTTACACATATGTTCACTAGTTCTTACACATAGTATGACCTTCTCAAGCATACACACTTTTCACCCACTCATAGATCCTCACACATATACAGCCCCCCGCTCAGCATCGGCATCCACACATACATCGGGTTTATTGCCCGACACCTACATGGCCGCCATAACTTCATCACCTTCAGACACGCATGCGCGCCTGTACGCACATGCGCACCTTTCGGGCACCACCAGCCCTCAAGCAACATGGCGCACACGGTAGCCGGAAGCACAGTGAGTGTGCGCGGACCGTGCAACGCAGCGGTGTTGCCCAGCAGCGCCATACGCCTCCCTGTGATTGGATGTGCTCCTGTCCAGCCTGCGGAATCCTGTACAGCCGTGTACATACACGCCGGCAGGTAATGGCCGCCATTGACTCCAGATAGGTGAGTGTTTGATCATCAGGATTTCTCCTTGATTGCTTTTAACCATGCACCTGCACAGTAATTATGTCTTTAACACTGTACACGATATGGGACACTTATGTACATACTGTACAGCAGCTCTGTCACTTTATCTTTGCACTAGAAACAGTACTCACTGTGATATGTTTCCTCATATGTTTTTTGTATCAATACTGTTATGTATTTCACTTACTCTGCTTTATTGTTCACTGATTGTGATTTGTGTGTAACCCATATAAAAATGGGATGTGTGTGTTACACTGCATGCTTGAAAAAGACCGTGGTGACGGTCGAAACGTTGTATCCTACCATGAGGCAATAAACACTTTGTTATCCACCATCTTGGAGTGCTGTGGGACAACTTCTTTGCTTTGCATCACCACTGCTGCCAGTGACCCAGGCTGCGATTGGGCCGGCTTGCATCCGCCTCATCCATACACCTGGTGTGCTGCTCCTCTCCTTTACTTGCAGCTATATTATATATATATATATATATATATATATATATATATATATACATTTGTTTTTCAAAGCTGCAAAGTGGTGTTCTGTAGTCATTATTTGGTTTTTGCTTATGTGTGCTAAAAAAAAAATGGTATTTAAAAGTGATTTCTAGGTTTTTGCTCATGTAAGCCAAATTTATCAACCCCCTGTGATAGTATGATAAATATGTCATACATAAGCAAAAATATAGCAAGAAAAAAATGACTACAGAACTTGCTTACCAAAGCAACGATGATAAATGTCCCCAATTGACTTTCATAATAAAGATAATGTATCATTTTTACCATAAAGTGTACTATATAAAAACCAAACCTTGGAAAAGTTGCAAAATTGCCCTTTTCTTATAAATTTCAACCCACAAATAATAATTTTTTGGTTACATGGTACATTTTATTTTAGAATATAAGATGTCATTACAAAGTACAAATGGTCATGCAAAAATCAAGCCCTCATATGGCTCTGTAGGTGGAATAATAAAAAAAAGTTATGGATTTTAAAAGGAAGGGAGGAAAAAACTAAATGTCCAAAATGGATTTAAGTGGTTATATCAAGCTCTGGCTGGGTCACGCAAGGACATTCACAGAGTTGTCCCTAAGAAGCTCCTGTGTTGTCATGTCCACACCTATGCAATCCCTAATTTAGTCCTCAAATGCACATGGCTCTCCCTCACTTCGGAGCCCTGTCGTATTTCAAGGAAACAGTTTAGGGCCACATATGGGGTATTTCTGTACGTGGGAGAAATTGCACTACAAATTTTTGGGGGGCTTTTTCTCTTTTTACCCCTTATGAAAAGGAAAAGTTGGGGTCTACACCAGCCTGTTAGTGTAAAAAAAAATTTATACTAACATGTTGGTGTTACCCCATACTTTTTATTTTCACAAGCAGTAAAAGGAAAAAAGACCCCCAAAATTTGTAATGCAATTTCTCTTGAGTACGAAAATACCCCATATGTGGGCGTAAAATGTTCTGCGGGCACACAACAAGGCTCAGGAGTGAGAGCGCACTATGTACATTTGAGGCCTAAATTGGTGATTTGCACAGGGTGGCTGATTTTACAGTGGTTTTGACATAAACGCAAAAAAAGAAATACCCACATGTGACCCCATTTTGGAAACTACACCCCTCACGGAATGTAACAAGGGGTATAGTGAGCCTTAACACCTCACAGGTGTTTGAAGAATTTTTATTAAAGTTGGATTGGAAAATGAAAAAAAAAATTCACTAAAGTGCTGGTGGTACTCTAAATCTTTCATTTTCACAAGGGAAAATAGGAAAACAGCCCCCCAAAATTTGTAACCACATTTCTTCTGAGTAACAACATGCCCCATATGTGGATGTAAAGTGCTCTGCGGACGCACTACAATGCTCAGAAGAGAGGGAATGCCATTGGGCTTTTGAAGAGAAAATTTGTCCGGAATTGAAGGCCACGCGAAAATAAATACCCACATGGAACCCCATTTTTGAAACTACACAGCATTTTAGTGAAATTTTTTTATTTTTTATTTACACATCCAACTTTAACAAAAAGTCGACAAACAGCTGTGAGGTGTTAAGGCTCACTGTAGCCCTTGCTACATTTCTTGAGGGGTGTAATTCCGATTTTGAACATTTTGTGAAAAATTGGAAAATTGCTGCTGAACTTTGAAGCCATCTGATGTCTTCAAAAAGTAAAAACATGTCAACTTTATGATACAAACATAAAGTAGACATATTGTATATATGAATCAATATATAATTTATTTGGAATGTGTATTTTCCTTACAAGCAGAGAGCTTCAAAGTTAGAAAAATGCTGAATTTTCAATTTTTTCATGAAATTTTGGAATTTTCCACCAAGAAATGATGCAAGTATTGACAAAAATGTACCACTAACATAAAGTAGAATATGTCACGAAAAAAAAACAATCCCAGAATCAGAATGAAAAGTAAGAGCATCCCAGAGTTATTAATGCTTAAAGTGACGGTGGTCAGATATGAAAAAAAACGCTCGAGTCCTTAACCCCTTAACGACCACAGATGTAAATGTACGTCCTGGCTTGGCGGTAATTAGCGCATCAGGATGTACATTTACATCCTGTGTATGACCGCGAGCATCGGAGCAGTGCTCGCGTCATACACAGCAGGTTCCAGCTGCAAGCAGCAGCCGGGGACCCACCGTTAATGGCCGACATCCGCGATCACTCGGATGTTCGCCATTAACCCCTCAGTTGCCATGATCAGTACAGGTCACAGCATCTGCGGCAATGTGCATATTAAAATAGATGATCGGATCGCTCGCAGCTCTGCCGCGGGGATCTGATCATCTGTAATGGCGGACGGAGGTCCCCTCACCTGCCTCAGTCTGTCTCCCGGCGTCTCCTGCTCTGGTCTGAGATCGAGCAGACCAGAGCAGAAGATAGCCGATAATACTGATCAGTGCTATGTCCTATGATTGCTATAGATAGTCCCCTATGGGGACATAAAAAGTGTAAAAAAAAAAGTTTAAAGATGTAAAAAAAAAGTAGAAAAAAGTTAAATCCCCTCCCCCAATAAAAATAAAACTTGTCTAAACTTGTCGCACAGAAAGTCGCTGTCTAAATATGTGCGACTTTTCTGCGACTTTTGCTTTAGAGGATTTCTAGAACATGATGCATTCTAGTCTATTTTAGACGGAAAAATGTATTGGTGCTGAATTTATCAAAAGCGACTTTTCAGCGACAAGTCGCATCGGGTGAAAGTACGCCGAAATGTCAGACCATGCTGGAGCATGTCTAAATACAGTCTAAAGCATAGATCCCGAAGTCCGTGCGCAGAATTTATCAAGAGCCGTGCGCCTTTTGATAAATTAGGCGCACAATAGACCGGCCTAACCCTCTGTAGTTTGGTCTATATTGATGCGGGACATAGACAACTTCGATAAATCTCCCCCATTGTCTTGTTGGAAGGTGAACCATCAGCCCAGTCTAAGGTCTAGAGCATTTTGGGTCAGATTTTCATTAATAATTAGTGTTGAGCAGCATAAGCCATATTCGAATTCGCGAATATTCGCGAATATATGGACAAATGTTCGCAAGATATTCGCTAAATTCACATATTCGTAATATTCTCGTTTTATTTTCGCATATGCGAAAATTCATGTATGCGAAAATTTATATATACGAAAATTTGCATATAAAAAAATTAGTATAAGCGACAATTCGCATATGCGAAAATTCACACGCCAGTCTCACACAGTAGTATTAGAGCCATCTTTACACCACACAAGCTGGAAGCAAAGAGGGGTGATCACTGTCATGTGTACTGTGAAAAAAAATAAACGAATATTCGTAATTACGAATATATAGTGCTATATTCGGAAATATTCGCGAATTTGCAAACATGCGATATTCGCGAATAAAATTCGCATTGCGAATATTCGCCAGCAACACTATTAATAATATCTCTGTTAGAGATGTCGCAAATTGTTCGCCGGCAAACAGTTCCCGGCGAATTTTAGCATGTTCTCATCGCCGGGCGAACATATGTGAAGTTCGATCCACCCCCTATACTTTAACATTGCAGTAAACTTTGACCCTGTGAGTCAGAGTCAGCAGACACATTACAGCCAATCAGCAGCAGTCCCTCCCTTCCAGACCCTCCTACTTCTTGCCCGGATGCCATTTTACCCTCAGCATGCTGCAGGCTTAGGAAGTGGAGGGTCAGAGAAGCTGCTCCTGCTGTATAGGGAAAGCGATAGCTAGGTTGCTGCTAGGTGGTGTATTCAGGGTCCAGTTTACTTCTAAAGCACTAGTGTAACATCTGCTTTAAGGACAGCACCCAAAAAAGCCCTTTTTAGGACTGAAAGATATCAGTCCGTGTGTCTTGCAACAGCTGGAGGCACCCTGGTTGGGAGGGAACCGCTGGTTAAAAGGGGTACTCCAGAATCAAACTTAAGTTCCTTCAAGCAACTAACTACTACAGTATTCAAAGGGCTGAAAGATATCAGTCAGTGTGTCTTGCAACAGCTGGAGGCACCCTGGTTGGGAGGGAACTGCTGGTTAAAAGGGGTACTCCAGTATAAATCTTAAGTTCCTTCAAGCAACTAACTACTACAGTATTCAAAGGGCTGAAAGATAACAGTCCATTTGTTATGCAACAGCTGGAGGCACCCTGGTTAGGGACCACTGCTTAAAAGGGGAACTCCGCTGGCAAGCATTTTTTCTTTAAAGGAACTAACTACTACAGTATTCAAAGGGCTGAAATATATCAGTCCGTGTGTTTTGCAACAGCTGGAGGCACCCTGGTTGGGGACCACTGTTTAAAAGGGGAACTCCGCTGGCAAGCTTTTTTTCTTTAAAGCAATTAACTACTACAGTATTCAAAGGGCTGAAATATATCAGTCCGTGTGTTTTGCAACAGCTGGAGGCACCCTGGTTGGGGACCACTGTTTAAAAGGGGAACTCCGCTGGCAAGCTTTTTTTGCTCATTGTCACACTAGAGCAAATCACATTTGGTGTGACAGTTGTGCAAATAAAAAAAAAAAAAAACTTTTTTGGCTGTTAAATAAAACCAATCGTCACTTCAGTTCACGTCACAGTTGCCAGTTTTTTTTGCCTGCAGGGCAAATTGTGTCACCCTAGTGCAAATCACATTAGGTGTGACAGTTGTGGAAATAAAAAAATAAAAAAACCTTTTTTGGCTGTTAAATAAAACCAGTCGTCACTGTCAGTTCACGTCAGAGTTGCCAGTTTTTTTTTGCCTGCAGGGCAAATTGTGTCACCCTAGTGCAAATCACATTAGGTGTGACAGTTGTGCAAATTAAAAAAAAAAAAACCTTTTTGGGCTGTTAAATAAAACCAGTCGTCACTGTCAGTTCACGTCAGTTGACAGTTTTTTTGCCTGCAGGGCAAATTGTGTCACCCTAGTGCAAATCACATTAGGTGTGACAGTTGTGCAAATTTAAAAATAAAAACTTTTTTGGCTGTTAAATAAAACCAGTCGTCACTGTCAGTTCACGTCACAGTTGCCAGTTTTTTGGCCTGCAGGACAAATTGTGTAACCCTAGTGCAAATCACATTAGGTGTGACAGTTGTGAAAATAAAAAAAAATGCCTTTTTTGGCTGTTAAATAAAACCAGTCGTCACTGTCAGTTCACGTCACAGTTGCCAGTTTTTTTTTGCCTGCAGGGCAAATTGTGTCACCCTAGTGCAAATCACATTAGGTGTGACAGTTGTGCAAAATTTAAAAAAAAATACCTTTTTTGGCTGTTAAATAAAACCAGTCGTCACTGTCAGTTCACGTCAAAGTTACGAGTTTTTTTTGCCTGCATGGCAAATTGTGTCACCCTAGTGCAAATCACATTTGGTGTGACACTTGTGCAAATTTAACCAAAAAAATGACAGGCAGAGGAAGGCTACCCCACAGGGGCCGTTGTGGTGCTGGTATTCCCTTTGGCCCTAGAATGGCCAGTGTTCAGAGGCCACGTACCCTGAACCCCCAAAGTTTTGAGTTTTTAGTTGACTGGCTATCATAAGACACCCAATCTACTACAGCTTCCGCTCGGAACCTTGACGCACCATCCTTCTCCTCTTCTAGCTTAGCTTCGGGCACCTCTCATGCTACCACTTGCCCGCCTGCCGCCAACACTAGCACCAAAGCAGCTTTACTTGATCCGTCAGAGGAGTTATTTACACATCAGTTTGAAGACATGAGTGATGCGCAACCATATTTGCCAGAGGATGTAGTTAACAGGGATATGTCTCAGTCAGGCAGCATTACACACATGGACGTACGGTGTGATGATGATGTTGTACCCGCTGCTGCTTCCTTTCTTGAGGTGTCAGATAGTGGTGAAGGTGTTGATGATGACGATGTGTCCGTGGATGCCACGTGGGTGCCCGCTAGAAGAGAAGAAGAGGGGGAAGGTTCAGATGGGGAGACAGAGAGGAGGAGGAGACAAGTTGGAAGAAGGGGGAGGTCGTCGCAAGGAGCTAGTGGCACAGTCAGACAGCATGCATCGGCACCCGGGGTCAGCCAGACGGGACGCCAATCAACGCATGCTGTTGGAACCACCAGAATGCCGTCATCGCAGAGCTCAGCAGTGTGGCATTTTTTTTGTGTGTCTGCCTCTGACAACAGCGAGGCCATTTGCAACCTGTGCCAGAAGAAACTGAGTCGTGGGAAGTCCAACACCCACCTAGGCACAACTGCTTTGCGAAGGCACATGATGTCACATCACAAACGCCTATGGGATCAACACGTCAGTACAAGCAGCACACAAAGTCAAAGCCGCCATCCTCCTCCTGGTCCAGCATTTTCAGACAGGTCAACCACTGCTGCCCTTCTTGCCCCCTCTCAACCATCCGCCTCTCCATCTCTCGCCTTGAGCAGTTCCTGCTCATCTGCCCACAGTCAGGTGTGTGTCAAGGAGATGTTTGAACGCAAGAAGACAATGTCTCAAAGTCACCCCTTAGCCAGGCGTCTGACAGCTGGCTTGTCGGAACTGCTAGCCCGCCAGATTTTACCATACAAGCTGGTGGAGTCTGAGGCCTTTAAAAAATTTGTAGCCATTGGGACACCGCAGTGGAAGGTACCCGGCCGAAATTTTTTTGCACAAAAGGCAATCTCCAACCTTTACTCCATTGTGCAAAAGGAAATTATGGCATGTCTGGCACACAGTGTAGGGGCAAGGGTCCATCTGACCACTGATACCTGGTCTGCAAAGCATAGTCAGGGCAGGTATATCACCTACACTGCGCATTGGGTAAACCTGGTGACGGCTGCCAAGCATGGAATGCGTGGCTCTGCAGAGGAGTTGGTGACACCGCTATGACTTGCAGGCAGGCCTGCTGTCACCTCCTCTACTCCTCCTACTCCATCCGCTTCCATAACCTCCTCGGCCGAGTCCTCTTCCACTGCTGCGTCTTGCTCCACATCACCGGCACCCCCCCCCCCCCCCCCAGCTCCCCAGGTGCTATTCCACATCCCGGATACGGCAGTGTCACGCCATCTTGGGGTTGATTTGCCTCAAAGCGGAGAGCCACACCGCACCAGAGCTCCTGTCGGCCCTGAACGCACAGGTGGACCAGTGGCTGACTCCGCACCAACTGGAGATCGGCAAGGTGGTTTTTGACAATGGAGCAAATTTGTTGGCGACATTGAGATTGGGCAAGTTGACACATGTGCCGTGCATGGCACATGTCTGTAATCTGATTGTACAACGCTTTGTGCTCAAGTACCCAGGCTTACAGGATGTCCTGAAGCAGTCCAGGAAGGTGTGTGGCCATTTCAGGCGTTCCTACACGGCCATGGCGCACATTTGAAAAGGATTTCTTTGTGTTTTTCGCCGTCCTGCATTATAGAGTCTTCTGGACTTTATGATAATTTAAACTTGAATTTTCAAGAGTACTAACCATTACACAAAGGAACGCTTGTTGCGTGTGATTTTTTAACTTACATTTTCAAAAGTAAAATACAGAGAGGAAAGAACTCTGTTTCTTTATTTGATGAAAACATTTTTTTAGAAAATAATTTCTTTGTCTGTTTCTCCATCCTGCATTATAGAGTCTTTTGGACTCTTGGATATGCGCTTGTTCTTATATTTCAGCCATGTGTACATGCCTAATTTTTCTGGCCTCTGGTGCTGCACTTTTTCTGCTGCTGCAATTTTTCTGGCCGCTGCTTTCATCGTGATTTGATGAAAAATTTTATTTTGAAAAGGATTTCTCTGTGATTTTCACCGTCCTGGTTCATAGAGTCTTCTGGACTTTTGGATGTGTGCTTGTTCTTATATTTCAGCCATGTGTACATGCCTAATTTGTCTGGCCTCTGGTGCTGCACTTTTTCTGCTGCTGCAATTTTTCTGGCCGCTGCTTTCATCGTGATTTGATGAAAAATGTTATTTGGAAAAGGATTTCTCTGTGATTTTCAACGTCCTGCATCATAGAGTCTTCTGGACTTTCTGATAATTTAAACTTGAATTTTCCAGAGTACTAACCATTACACCAAGGAACGCTTGTTGCGTGTGATTTTTAAACTTAAATTTTCAAAAGTAAAATACAGAGAGGGATGAACTCTGTTTCTTTATTTGATGGAAAATTTTATTTAGAAAATAATTTCTTTGTCTGTTACTCCGTCCTGCATTATAGAGTCTTCTGGAGTCTTGGATATGCGCTTGTTCTTATTTTTCAGCCATGTTTACATGCCTAATTTTTCTGGCCTCTGGTGCTGCACTTTTTATGCTGCTGCAATTTTTCTGGGCACTGCTACAGCTGCGGCTGCAACAATACCCAAATTTTTGAGCCATGTGTACATGCCTAATTTTTCTGGTACTCTCTGCTGACATCTCTGACCATTTTAGCAATCGTGCATATTAGATGTATGGTAAGGGTAGCATGGTGGCTCAGAGGTTAGCACTGCTGCCTTGCAGCGCTGGGGCCTTGGGTTAAAATCCCACTATGTGCTGCCTAAAGGGGGCTCTAACTATGTGCTGCCTAAAGAGGGGCTCTAACTATGTGCTGCCTAATATGGGGGAATCTATATGCTGCCTAATATGGGGGAATCTATGTGCTGCCTTAAGGGGGGATCTAAATAGGTGCTGCCTAAAGGGGGCTCTATGTGCTGCCTAAAGGGAGGCTCTAACTATGTGCTGCCTAATATGGTGGAATCTATGTGCTCCCTAAAGGGGGGCTCTAAGTGCTGCCTAAAGGGGGGCTCTAACTATGTACTGCCTAAAGGGGGTATCTAACTATGTGATGCCTAAAGGGGGGATCTAACTATGTGATGCCTAAAGGGAGGCTCTAACTATGTGCTGCCTAATATGGGGGAATCTATGTGCTGTCTAAAGGGGGGGGATCTAACTATGTGATGCCTAAAGGGGGCTAAAGCATGTTATTCCAAACCATTTAGGAATGTTAGGTGATTTGTGCCCTTTATGGATTAAAACCAGACTCTGCATCAATGTAATTTTCCATGGGAGTTTTGCCATGGATCCCCCTCCAGCACGCCACAGTCCAGGTGTTAGTCCCCTTGAAACAACTTGTAAATCACTATTGTGGCCAGAAAGAGTCCCTGTGGGTTTTAAAATTCGCCTGCCCATTGAAGTCCATTTCGCGAACCGAAAATTTTGTGTTCGCGGCATCACTAATCTCTGTACTTCATTTAGCTTTCCTTAACGCTGACTACTCTTCCTGCCCCAGACAATGAAAAACAATACACAGCATGATGCTGCTACCACTATACTTCGGTGTAGTAATGGTATAGGGCAGGAGATCAGCAATGCCTGGTTTCCTTCATACACAAGGCTTAGAATTAAGGCCAAAAAGTTCAATTTTGGTTTCCCAAGACCAAAGAATGTTGTTTCTCACAGTATCAGGTTTCTTTAGGTGCTTTTTTTTGTTGCTAAATCCAGATGGGCTTTCAGGTGTATTTTACTGAGAAGAAGCTTCTCTCTGTCCATAGCGCCAAAAATCTCAGATTGATGGATGGGTGACCTGGAAGTTTCTTCATTCTGCACATAGCGCTCAGCTGGAGTCACCATTTTGTTATTGGTTACCTCTTGATAAATTTGTTGTGATCATTCACTGGCAGGGTCTTACTTAAGACTGGTATATGAAATAACATATACAGTCATGTATGTTGGTGTTATCCAGATACAGTATGGTGATGTTACCCAGTTATTGTATGGGGCTATTATCTAGTCAGGGAATGGTGGAGTTATCTAGTGTATGGAAATTGTTATTTATTCACTGCATGTAGGTATTATTGATATAGCATAGTATGCTTCCCAAACAAGCAGCGCATGAGTCTAGGGGATTACAAAAACTACTTAAAAACAAAAAAACTATAAAGTAAAACTTTCTGTGTAGTATGTATGTTACTAATCATAATTGATAATGAATTAAAAATGATAATTTTATTATTAAAATTCACTGTTTTAGAGCAAGTAAATGATGACGTCAATTGGCTGGTGAAAATAGGCCTTTACATGGGGGCTTATTCCAGCATAGAGCCTAGAGCAGTATGAGGTATGTATAGGTATAAATCATATTTTTTGGATCTCCTCTGGCCAGGTTCCATATTCAAATGTGAAAAGACCAGGGGAAATATAAAAAGCTTTTCTACCGTTATGAACAGTAGCCATTTGGTATGAACAGAGCATTTTGCGGAAGACAACACTATTATAAGTTCAGAGGCCAAGAAGTAGGAAATAAACAAATGACAACAGGTTGCACTAGGAGAGATTTTGTCCATTAACAAGCTCAATAACTACTGAATGCAATGATGCATGTCAATGGTGACACTATAGTGCAGGGGTACTCAACTACTTTTAGTAGGGGTCCACTTATCCAGGTTTGATATTCGGTGAAAGTCCAAGCTAAATGTTAAGACCTGGTTCACACCTAGCGGCCGCAGTGCCATGCCAGAAATAGGTGCTGCCTGTTGTAAAACATTATTATTAAGTCATAATCGTTCTCCAACTGCCACACACTGTGCCCCTGGTATAATACTGTCACACACTGTGCCCCTGGTATAATACTGTCACACACTGTGCCCCTGGTATAATACTGCCACACAGTGTGCCCCTGGTATAATACTGCCACACACTGTGCCCCTGGTATAATACAGCCACACACTGTGCCCCTGGTATAATATTGCCACACACTGTGCCCCTGGTATAATACTGTCACACACTGTGCCCCTGGTATAATACTGCCACACACTGTGCCCCTGGTATAATACTGTCACACACTGTGCCCCTGGTATAATACTACCACACACTGTGCCCCTGGTATAATACTGCCACACACTGTGCCCCTGGTATAATACTGCTACACACTGTGCCCCTGGAATAATACTGCCACACACTGTGCCCCTGGTAAAATACTGTCACACACTGTGCCCCTGGTACAATACTGTCACACACTGTGCCGCTGGTATAATACTGTCACACACTGTGCCCCTGGTATAATACTGTCACACACTGTGCCCCTGGTATAATACTGCCACACAGTGTGCCCCTGGTATAATACTGCCACACACTGTGCCCCTGGTATAATACAGCCACACACTGTGCCCCTGGTATAATATTGCCACACACTGTGCCCCTGGTATAATACTGTCACGCACTGTGCCCCTGGTATAATACTGCCACACACTATGCCCCTGGTATAATACTGTCACACACTGTGCCCCTGGTATAATACTGCCACACACTGTGCCCCTGGTATAATACTGCCACACACTGTGCCCCTGGTATAATACTGCTACACACTGTGCCCCTGGAATAATACTGCCACACACTGTGCCCCTGGTAAAATACTGTCACACACTGTGCCCCTGGTACAATACTGTCACACACTGTGCTCCTGAATATAATACTACCACATGCTGTGTACCTAAATATAATGCCGTCAAACACCATGCCTCTGATATTACACTGCCATACACCCTGTTTCTGAGTATAATACTGCAATTTAAGCCTTTCCCCTATATCAACTGTGTTACAATGCCTTCCTCCCCCATATGAACTGTGCCATGATGCCTCCCCCATATAATCTATGCCACTATGTCTGCCCCTCCATGTGAACTCTCCAGCTGTTGCAAAACTACAACTCCCATCATGCAGACAGAAGAGTATGATGGGAGCTGTAGTTGCAAAACAACTATAGCATTAAAGGTTGAGAAAAACCTGTAATACACTTACTTCCAGACTGGGAGCAAAAATAGGCCCGGGGATATTAGACTGTGCAGCCAATTTATTTTTTTACAATGGGGGTCGCAGCAGTCAGACACCCATTAAAATAAAATGGGCTGCATACTCCAAAATCACCTCAGATTAAGTGGCTCTCCAGCTGTTGCAAAGCTACAACTCCCATCATGCTTGCAAAGATTCAGGCATTATGGGAATTGTAGTTTTAAAACAGTTGGTCAGCCACAGATTGGGGTACAGTGTCACCCATCATCACTGCAGAAATTACAAGTGACTCCAGCTCTGATGGGCACCGTCAGGAGAATACGCAATTGTATAATGACTCACAGGAGACGTCTTCTCTGTTGTCTTTACTTTTTTTTTCTTCATCTGGTCCTTGTCTTCTTTCAGCTCCATTTTCTTCTGCAGAGTCTGACGCCCGCACATCATTGGTTACTTTGTTAGTAGATCCTCATCCTCTGTATAACAACAATAATCATTATAACCCTGCAAGACAACATGACTCCTAGACACTGCCAGACACTGTTTCTTCTGTTTGTCAGAATCCCACCCCTGTACTCCCCTCCATACCCATTTTTCCCCTCCTCCTGCAGACCCCTGAGTGCACATAGTGCACTTAGCGTAGTATGAAGGTCACGCAGTGTGTTCTATTTGGTGGCTCAATTTCCAGTAATCTCTGGCTAGCGCCCTACCAAATGCATCACTATCATCCTCCTACCGCTGACAGTGGACCAGAGATATTATTTCATTATTCAGCTCCTGGTCAGGACGGAGTCTGCGACGCACACTTGGGCGTTGGTATGGGCTTGGTACGCCAAATAGGGGTTGTTGACCTGGGACCTTGTATTCCCCTGGGCCCTGCAACCTCATCATCATCCCCAACATCTGTGGATTCCCCCACAGCTGGTTCTGGCCTGGGTTCAGTTGGTCAAAATTGAGGTATTGTTGGTCTTCCTCAGCACTTACCTGTCCCTCATCGGTTGTGGTTTGTGTGCCAAGTTCATCCTGGGTTTCTTGTGTGGCAGCCAACTCCTCTTCCTCGGACACAAAATCCATGTTGCTCTCAGTTCTACAATTTAAAGAAAAATGTTTGTCAATTTTTTTTTAAAATTTTTAGACACTGACATGTTTATTTTGTATCATTAATGTAAATTTTTCTCTTCTTTCAGGGATTAAGAACCAAGGATTGACTGTTACTTACTCTCTGAGCTCTCTGCCCGGGGTCAGAAACAACAGCTGATGGAAATATTTGTATGTTTTCTGCCTTGTTGCTCCACTCCCACTAGCTCCATGCTTATTAAATTACTTCCGGAATCACTGGATCACACAGGGACCGCCATCTTTTAGACACAGTTTCCTCTACAAAGAGAACCAAAATATATTATTTGGACATGCTTTGGGAATATTCAAGAAATGAAAATTTTGAAATCAAGTGATGAAAATACACTACAAGTCTCATCAATGAAAAAGGACTAACAAGGCATACTTGACAGATAGTCTCTGGGCTCTACTGTATTTTTAAAAAAAAATTGTCGTCATCATTGTCCCCATGCCTTGACCAGGAGAATGTACATCATCCTCGGACAGTGTTGGTTAATGGGGCCACAACAAACAGTACTCATATTTATAACATTATAGACACCACATATGTTACTCCAATATAAAATTCTGTGAATTTGGAACAATGTCAAATGCAATGGGTCAATTTTTTTACTAAATAATTTTTTTAATTTCCAAATTTTTTAAAAAATGAATAAAAAAATTTGAAATTAAGTAAGTTTGGTGAAATTTTTCATTCCAAAAATTATTTCTCACATTGGCTATTCAAACTAGTGCCAGAACCATAAAATTTTTTAAATCTATCTATTTATATAAAACTCACTGTGTGTGTGTGTGTGTATGTATGTTCCATAAAAACGTCTAAACGGCTAAAGATATTAACATGAAACTTAGCACACATGTTACTTATATGTCAACAACAAACAGAGGATAGGTAAGTTAACCCTTAAGGCTAGGTTCAGACTACGGAATTTCCGCCTGCAATTTCAAAGCAGAATTGCAGGCGGAAATTCCGTAGTCTGAACCTAGCCTTACTCACCCCCATTTGCCAGGGTCTGGGTTTTTATTTAAAGTCCCATACAAGTCTATGGGAAATATATGTTACTGCATAACTTCCAAACGCCTGGAGATATTTCGATAATACTTGGTCACATGTTACATATATATGTCCACTTAAAATATAGGATAGTTAATTTAACCCTTAACTACCCCCATTTGTGAGGGTCAGGGTTTTTGTTTAAAGTCCCATGCAAATCAATGGGAAATGTATGTTCCGGCATAACTTCTGTACGGCTGGAGATATTTCAATAAAACCTAGTACACATATTACTTATATGTCAAATAAAAAGATATGATAGTTAAATTAACCCTTACCTACACCCTTATATAAAAGAGGGGTTTTTGTTTGAAGTCCCATGGAAGTATATGGGACTTCCAGTACCTTACTCCACAAGCTCTGCTCTGCATCTCCTGGTGAATGTGTCAGTCCGACTTGCAAGCCATACCCCATCACACAAAGACGGGACGGGATATGGGGTCGTGATATGGGGACGGAATATGGGGTGGGGCTATGAGAACGGGATATGAGGTCGGGATATGAGGTGAGGAGATGTGGACGGGATATGAGGACAGGATAGGAGGTTGGGTTAGGAGGACAAGATAGGAGGTCGGGATATGAGGACGGGATATGAGGACACGATATGAGGTCGAGATAGGAGGTCGGGATAGGAGGTTGAGATGTGAGCATGGGATATGAGGTCAGGATATGAGGAAAGGATATGAGGTCGAGATAGGAGGATGGGATAGGAGGTCGGGTTAGGAGGTCAGGATATGGGGACGGGATATGACAACAATACATGAGGATGGGATATGAAGTCAAAAGCTTCCTCCTTTGTTGATTTTTCTCCCCAACAAGGATAAGAAAGGAAAAACCGGGCAACGCCAGGTACTCAGCTAGTATATATAAAACTCAATGGGTATGTGTGTGTATATGCTCCAGCATCAAGTCCAAATGGCTAAAGATATTAACATGAAACTTGGCACACGTTACTTATATATCAACAACAAACATATGATAGGTAATTTAACCCTTATTCACCTCCAGGGTCGGGGTTTTTCTTTAAAGTCCCATACAAGTCTATGGGAAATATATGTTACTGCAGAACTTCCAAACGGCTGGAGATATTTCGATAATACTTGGTCACATGTTATTTATATGTCCACTTAAAATATAGGATAATTAATTTAACCCTTAACTACCCCCATTATGACAAAAAAACACCATAGGCTCAGCATGCTGCGACTTTCAAAACTGCAAAGGAGCTGAAAAATGCGGAAAAAGAGTGAAAAAATGCCAAAAGGATAAAAACAACAGGGGGAGGTGCAATGATGATGATGAGGAGTCTGAGGATGGGGTGCGGGGGGAGAGGGGTGCAATGATGATACTGAGGATTGGGGGGAATAATATGGAGTGCAGGGGTGTAGAGCCAAGGATGGGTAGGGGGGTTTCATGATGAGACTGAGGGTGGGGTTTATGGGGTGATGAGAATACTGAGGATGGGGCGGAGGGGAGGGGGCATTGGGTTTATAAGCTGATCAAACATGGGGTGGGGGTTGATAAGACAGAGGATGGGGTGTAGGGTATGCAGTGTATGGCAGTATTATATGCAGGGGGTACAGTGTGTGGCAGCATTATATTCAGAGGGTACAGTGTGTCACAGTATTAAATGCAGAGAGCACAGTGTGTAGCAGCATTATATTCAGAGGGTAAAATGTGTGGCAGTATTATGTTCCGGGGGTATGGTGTGTGGCAATAATATATCTAGAGGGTACAGTGTGTGGCAGTATTATATTCAGGAGGTACAGTGTATGGCAGTATTACATTAAGGGGTACAGTATGTGGCAATAATATATTTAGAGGGTACAGTGTGTGGCAGTATTATATTCAGGGGGTACAGTGTATGGCAGTATTATATTCGAGGGGTACAGTATGTGGTAATAATATATTTAGAGGGTACAGTGTGTGGCAGTATTATATTCAGGAGGTAGAGTGTATGGCAGTATTATATCAAGAGGGTACAGTATGTGGCAATAATATATTTAGAGGGTACAGTGCGTGGCAGTATTATATTCAGAGGGTACAGTGTATGGCAGTATTATATTCAGGAGTACAGTGTGGCAGTATTATATTCAGGGGGTATGATGTGTGGCAATAATATATTTAGAGGGTATAGTGTGTGGCAGTATTATATTCAGGAGGTACAGTGTATGGCAGTATTACATTAAGGGGGTACAGTATGTTGCAATGATATATTTAGAGGGAACAGTGCGTGGCAGTATTATATTCAGGGGGTACAGTGTATGGCAGTATTATATTTGGGGGTACAGTGTGTGGCAATAATATATTTAGAGGGTACAGTGTGTGGCAGTATTATATTCAGGTAGTACAGTGTATGCCAGTATTATACTCAGGGGGTATAGGTTATGACAGTATTATATTCAGGGGGTACAGTGTGTTGCAATAATATATTTAGAGGGTACAGTGGCAGACAGTAATATATTCAGGGGTACAGTGTGTTGCACTAATATAATTAGAGGGTACAGTGCATGGGGGTATTATATTCAGGTTGTACTGTATTTGGCAGAATTATAATGTGTTATAATGAATATTGTCTTTATACAGAGGATGAGGATCTGCTGACAAATTAAGGAACCAATGATGTCCGGGTGTTAGACTCTGCAGAGAAGATGTAGCTGGAAGAAGTCCTGGTATCTGAACAAGATTTTTTTTAAATCAACTGGTGCCAGAAAATTAAACAAATTTGTAAATTACTTCTATTCAAAAATCTTAATCCTTCCAGTACTTATTAGCTGCTGAATACTACAGAGGAAATTATTTTCTTTTTGGAACACAGAGCTCTCTGCTGAATCATGAGCACAGTGCTCTCTGCTGACATCTCTGTCCATTTTAAGAACTGTCCAGAGTAGGAGAAAACCCCCATAGCAAACATATGCTGCTTTGTAACCAGTCTCTGTCCTGGCTAAATGAAAGAAACATATACTGTAAGGTTACATTTGCAGCATAGCATTATCTGTCAGGATACTTGTGTGTGGTGTCTGTATTTACAAGCAGTAGAAGATATTCTGTTAAAAGTCAATTTAAAATTACAAATGATAATTATTCCTCCTTAATATTATATTCTCTGGATTAAGCATTGGCATTCCATGTGCACACCTACACTCATCTATTTTAATAATGTGGCCGGCCGTGCAGCAAAGTGTTCTGTGCGTCAATATTACCATGCATTTCTATATCTGGAAGCAAGTCTGTTTGAGGAATCAGCATCCTTCATGGTAATACTGTAACTGTGGGTGTTCGCCTGTCAGATGCAATTATTTCAACTAAAATGATTTATTTGTGTATCAAATTTGCGAAAATGAAACATATTGTGCATAAAGCGCTCTTCTTTAGATCTTTAATTTCTTAGAACCCAAGTAAATATAATTTAGGGGCAGGTTGAGGGTAACCCAAATGAATGCAAACCTCTGCTGATTCACAGTATAGTATCCAAGTCATCCAGAACTATCTCCATTGCTTTGATGGTTCAATGCTCACAATAATATTATAGGAGGCTGACCCATCCCCTAAGGCATCCGATCTGACTGCTATGGAGCCCTTAGATAGATGGGGGCCTATTCTAAGCTGATCTTATCTCCATTTTCATGCATGGTTACAACCAGCACAGGAATATAATTTCTAAGGATGCTCCAATATTTGCAAAGAAGTGGAAAGTGTACTCTTGTCATCAAAATAGACTGTGAGTTGTTAGTAAAGTTATCAAGCCTAATTTTCTCAGACTCAGGATCTGGAAGCAGATAGGTGCTACCACATTGGGTGCCCTCTTTAATTGAGATATTTTAATTAATTAACTCTATTGGAGGAGACCCATGCTGAACCCAGTACTGAACGTTATTAATACTTCAAATGGAGACGCGCGGTGCACAGCCCCATTCCCAAGTCCTAGGCAATGCATCTCGCAGTATCCTTTAATTGGGGTTTTCAAAATGGAAAATCCATATGGGTTGATTTAAGCCCCGACCAACAAAACTTTTGTTGAATATTCATGTCAATAAAATAATTTGTGTGGCCCAGTACGGGAGGTGATGTAATGTTGCTTTAAGTGTGCGTGTCTAGAGTGTTGAAGACCTCAAAGTCAAGTCCTGCAGCCACCATCAAGTCAAGTAAGCTAAAGTCCCAGCTTGTCGAGTCAAGTCAAGTCAGTACCTGTCATCTGTCAAGTCAGCGTGGTCTGCATTCAATTGTCCAGTCCTACTACAAGTCCCAGCAAGCCCATAAGGTCTCTGCATCACTGGTCACCTCCTTGGGCCCTGGCTGAACTATATAGACTTTACCAACTGCCTACCCTCAGTAAAGCTACCATTGTGCATAACTTGGCGTCGGAGTCTTTATTGCCCCCTTGCCTAGCCCAGGATCTAGCAGTATACTTTCGGGTGGTTATAGGCTAAACCACGCCCCGGCGTCACGAATACAAGGGGTTCTTGCCATCTGCCCCTAGGGTAACAACATCTGCCCTGCCCCACATACTCTGCCACCACAAATTTAGTAGTTTATTTAGTAGTACATTTAGTAGTTTATCTTAATAAGATTTCTAACATTCTTTTTTTACATTCTCATTATGGGGTATTAAGTGCAGTATGATAAGAGGAAACTTGAATTTTTTTATTGCAGCACAAGGGCACAACATAACAAAATGTGGAAAAAGTGAAAGTGTCTAAATACTTTCCAAAGATATTGTATATGTGTATACACTAAACCTGAGTTTAACATTATTTTCCAGCACTGAGGATAGGGGATAAGATGTCTGATTGTGGGGGACCCGCCGCTGGGGACCCCTGCGATCTCCCTGCTGCACCCGGCATTTGTTTAGAGCGTCTGTTGCATCGCTGAAGCATCGGAGGCTCATGACATCATGGCCCCGCTCGTGACATCATGGCCACGCCACGCCCGTGATGTCACAGCCACGCCCCCTCAATGCAAATCCATGGGAGGGGGCGTGATGGCCATCTAGGGGCGGAGTACCCCTTTAAGCCTTTTGGGCATGAAGTTCACTAGAGCCTCACAGGTTGCCACTGAGTTCTCTTCCACTCATGACATCACGGAGCTGGTGGATGACAGAGTCCTTGCATTCCTGGATAGAAAAACACAACCAGATAGAGATCGATGTCTCTATAGATTGGCCACCCACCTTATGTGAATGATAAGTGATAAGTGCAGGTAACTGCTGGGGTTGCAGGAAACAGAGGCAGCCTGTCCTGAGTGAAGTATGTGTAGTAGAGCATATGGATCCTTTGAACCTGGCACTGCTGCCTCTAAAGTTAAAGATGGAATCCAGAGATCCAAATATACTTCTTAATATGCTTTTATTGCAGAAAGAAATAAAACGGATACAATTACACATTTAGGGGTTCACCTCCCCTTCATCAGATGAAAGGAAATCTGTCATCAGTGTCACCTGCACTGTCGGTACAGACAGGTAGTGCAGGTGACACTGATGACAACAGAACTTACCTTGTCCTGTTCCGTGCTGTTGTTTTCCAGCAATCCTCTTCGGTATCTTTAGCTTCAGGCCCAATTTGGAGCATGGGTGGAGCTTAGTGATGTCACCGCTGCTGTTTGCTACCTCCGGGACCAGGCAAAGAACAGCAGCAGTGACGTCACTAAGCTCCACCCATGCTCCAAGCTGGGCCCAGAGCTGAAGATACCAAAGAGGATTGCTGGAGAACGACAGCACGGAACGGGACAAGGCAATTATTGTTGTCATCAGTGTCAGACAGATTTCCTTTAAGATTAATGAAGGGGGAAATTACCCCCTAAATGTGTAATTGTATCCATTTTATTACTTTTTGTAATAAAAGCGTTTTAAGAAGAATCTACTATATGTGAATCATATAATAGGGCACAATATAACACAACCTGCCCTACGCCATGTAGGTAATAGGAAGAGGATAAGCAGCCATACACATAATAAATAAATAATAATAAAGCACTAGTGCATACACTGTCTAATACCATACTGTCATGACAGAGCAATAGAGCATACCCACAAAATTGCAGTGCAGCGGACCTTGGAGGTGTTCCCAACCTCACACTCCGACGTGCTTCACCTTGCTTCCTCTGGGAGTAGTAGACTACTGGTAGTTGTAGTTTAGCAACAGCAGGAGGCGCAATGGTTCGGGAACGCTGCCCTAGACTAATGTTTACAATGCTTTAAAGGGTTCCTTAGTTGGGCCTACACCCAGACAATTTACATTCCAATCCATCCACAGTTTAATGAAAAGATTTACTACAGCTTTTCTGTGTTTGCAGTTGTTTCACTAGGGACAGATATCTGTATGTGGCCTGTCAATGACGGCTTTAGTGCATCTAATTGATTAAGTCTGTGTGCATCACTCCAGGACACTGCATCTACTGTACGCTGTGTATTGGCATCAACATACTGTCACTAAGGCCTATTCACATCACACTGTTTTCTGGGAGGAATGCACTAAGAAAGAACTAAGGCAACATTGTTACATTAGAATAGATTGCTTGTTCCAGCTAAAAAAGACACTTTGCAATGGATTTCTTCGCCGTCTATGTTCAGTCACACTAACATTACGAACAATATCAACTTTCTGAATTCCAAATTTAAAGTACAGGGATACTTAATGGAGGTTAACTGGAGGTAAAATAGATCCAAAAGGGTCATTCGGGTAAGGTATTCCCTGGCATTTAGTGTATGTAGTTGTACAAGTAGCAGAATCACTATGCGGATCAGCTTCTTCCTAGGAATGCCCTAACCAGCGATCGACTCCACTATTCATAGAGATTCCATTTGAGCAACAAAACCATTAAGAAGCACTCTGTATTTTTATTTTATTTTTTTTGTGGGGGGGGAGGGGTGCCCATATCATACACATTCTCCCTTAATACTACAGCAAAATTAATTTTATTCAGTGGTTGAGAGTAAAGATGGAATAGTCATCTTAGGCCAAGTTACCTATATTTTCCAGGTTTAATCAAATATATAGCATTTCTAAGCGGTTAAATAAAAATTCAGGTATCCGCACCACCTTATCAGCGGCCAGGTACAGATTACTCACAGTTCATGCTGGAGAGTCGGTGCTCTGTGGGTTAAAGTCAGTAGTAACTAGTCATGACATAGATGGAAAAGACCACGGCACTCGAAGGTATCCAATGAACTTAAAAACTCTTTATTGCGGCACACAGGTTACTTAAGCCAGTTGTGAGCTCACTCCAATGAGCGCTAGTTTCATGTCATGTCAGGGCATGGTAGTAAGAGACATTGTTGTGTCTTTTAACCCACTGGTTTACCCAACATGCAATGGTACAATAATAACAAGTTAATACAAAACAAATTAAAAACCACAAGGTTTACATCACATAATATAATAGCCATGTATGACGGTACCAACATACAAATTTTCATAAAAATCAAGAAAAATCATGATCATTGAGACCCAATATTCCTGTTGCACCTGCACAAATAATCCACACTGCCTCCGCCTGGAGGAGTTTGGTATGTCGATCTATTCTGCTGTCTGACTGCAAGATTTGCTGGAGCCCCAGGAATCTTAACCCCTTTGTGTCATTGGCATGTACATTCTGGATATGAGAGGTCAATCTTGGGCATCCCTTTCCAGTTTTCACTGAATTGATATGGTCTCAGAATCTGTGAAACAGAGGATGTATTGTTTTACCAATATAAAAGTGATTACAAGAACATCTTAGTGCATAAACCATATAGTCCGAACGACATGTAATGAAGTCGGTGACCACATGGTTTATGTATCCTAACTGAATGGTACTTGAGGTCTCCAAGGATTCACAATAGGGACAATGTCTGCTCTATAATTACCCTTGGGCAGCCTTCTCTGAATCCAATTCTCCCTACATGTGGTCATCTGACCTTTCACCAATCGTCCCACAGATTCGTCGTTCTGCGAAACGCTATTAGGGGAGGTTCAGAGGATATACCTGTAAGTTCCTTATCAGCCTGAATGATATGGCAGTTTCTCCTAATTACTTTCTTAATTATCTCCGACATTGGACTATACTCAATTGAAAAAATGGCACGTCTATTCTGTGTTCTAGTTCTAGTTCTCATTTGTTTCCTATAGTTAAGTTGTTTTCTATCTTGTTTGCATGCACGTTGAAAGCCATTATATATTATCTGTTCCTCATACCCTCAATCTCTCAGGTGGTTCATTAAATCACACGATTGTTCTAAGAACGAGCCATACTCAGAGTTGTTTCTACGAAGTCTTAAAATTTTTCGTAGGGTAGAGATCTACAGACATGATTAGGGTGGAAGCTATTCAAATGTAGTGCTACAATAGAATCCTACACCGGATAGACGGTGTGGATATGTAACAATTAGAATCATACAATACAGGAATTTAGGTGCACTATGGTGGTAGATGTATACAGTGTCATAGGCTATCCCTCAACACTGATGTTAAAATTGAGACATATGCCAGTATATCCTTATATGAAGGACATACCAGAGTCCGCACACTAACGCCAAGGTTTCTCAAATGGCACGGGACCTAACCCTAAACCTACCTGTGCGTGATAAGCAAAACAGGGGCCAGTGGGCAATTACGGCAGCATTAGGCCAAGTCACAGAGTCTTCCCAGGTACCCTCCAGCGTGGCTAAGTACACATAAAATGGGAGGAGGCAAACTGCAAGCCCCACCTAAGTTGGCTAACCTAAGTTGAGACCACGTTTTTTGTTGTTGTTTAAATTTTATACTTGGAGGTGTGTAAACTCCATATGTAATGTGCCTTGAACATTTTCCAGGCAGCATTAAGGTAGCAACTGTGAGGCCATGCACCTATATTAGCCAACTTAGGTGTGGCTTGCAGTTTGCCTCCCTCCTCCCATTGTATGTGTGCTTAGCCATGCTGGAGGGTACCTGGGAGGCCTAATGCTGCCGTAATTGCCCACTGGCCCCTGTTTTGCCTATCACGCACAGATAGTTTCTGAGTATTGCTCATAACATGAGAACACTAATGGGCCAATGTCCACTGCAGTTTCCTCTGTCAGGGGCATTTCAGAGGTATTGGTGCATTTATATTTGAAAATCTTATACAGGTTTAACTTTCGCAAAGATTTCACCAAATCTATATGAAAACGTACCTCATCGAACGTATTATTAATGCAATAATTTAAACCTTTAGACAGAAGGGACATGCAGTCATCAGAGATACATATGTTAGATAGATTCACAATTGTCACGATGCCGGCTGGCAGGTAGTGGATCCTCTGTGCCAGAGAGGGATTGGCGTGGACCGTGCTAGTGGATCGGTTCTAAGTCACTACTGCTATTCACCAGAGCCCGCCGCAAAGCGGGATGGTCTTGCTGCGGCGGTAGTGACCAGGTCGTATCCACTAGCAACGGCTCAACCTCTCTGGCTGCTGAAGATAGGCGCGGTACAAGGGAGTAGACAGAAGCAAGGTCGGACGTAGCAGAAGGTCGGGGCAGGCAGCAAGGATCGTAGTCAGGGGCAACGGCATGAGGTCTGGAACACAGGCTAGGAACATACAAGGAAACGCTTTCACTGGCACGATGGCAACAAGATCCGGCAAGGAAGTGCAGGGGAAGTGAGGTGATATAGGGAAGTGCACAGGTGATAACACTAATTGGAACCACTGCGCCAATCAGCGGCGCAGTGGCCCTTTAAATCGCAAAGACCCGGCGCGCGCGCGCCCTAGGGAGCGGGGCCGCGCGCGCCGGGACAGGACTGACGGAGAGCGAGTCAGGTACGGGAGCCGGGGTGCGCATCGCGAGCGGGCGCTACCCGCATCGCGAATCGCATCCCGGCTGGAGGCGGTATCGCAGCGCCCCGGGTCAGTGGATCTGACCGGAGCGCTGCAGTGAGGAGAGTGTAGCGAGCGCTCCGGGGAGGAGCGGGGACCCGGAGCGCTTGGCGTAACAGTACCCCCCCCCTTGGGTCTCCCCCTCTTCTTAGAGCCTGAGAACCTGAGGAGCAGACTTTTGTCTAGGATGTTGTCCTCAGGTTCCCAGGATCTCTCTTCTGGACCACAACCCTCCCAATCCACTAAAAAAAAGGTTTTCCCTCTGACCTTTTTAGATGCCAGAATCTCTTTGACGGAGAAGATGTCCGAGGAGCCGGAAACAGGAGTGGGAGGAACAGATTTGGGAGAGAAACGGTTAATGATAAGTGGTTTAAGAAGAGAAACGTGAAAGGCATTAGGAATACGAAGAGAAGGAGGAAGAAGAAGTTTGTAAGAGACAGGATTAATCTGGCACAAAATTTTGAAAGGACCAAGATAGCGTGGTCCCAACTTATAGCTAGGGACACGGAAGCGGACATATTTAGCGGAGAGCCATACCTTGTCTCCAGGGGAAAAAATGGGAGGAGCTCTTCTTTTCTTATCCGCGAACTTCTTCATGCGTGATGAAGCCTGTAAGAGAGAATTTTGGGTCTCTCTCCATATGATGGAAAGATCACGAGAAATTTCATCCACAGCGGGCAGACCAGAGGGCAAGGGGGTAGGGAGGGGGGGAAGAGGGTGACGGCCGTACACCACGAAAAATGGGGATTTGGAGGAAGATTCAGAGACTCTGAAGTTATACGAGAATTCGGCCCATGGTAGAAGATCTGCCCAGTCATCCTGGCGGGAGGAAACAAAATGTCGTAAATAATCACCCAAGACCTGGTTAATTCTTTCTACTTGTCCATTGGATTGAGGATGATATGCAGAAGAAAAATTTAATTTAATCTTGAGTTGTTTACAGAGAGCCCTCCAGAATTTAGACACGAATTGGACGCCTCTATCCGAGACGATCTGCGTGGGCAACCCGTGAAGACGAAAAATGTGTACAAAAAATTGTTTAGCCAACTGAGGCGCTGAAGGAAGACCAGGAAGAGGGATGAAATGTGCCATTTTGGAGAATCGATCAACGACCACCCAAATAACAGTGTTGCCATGGGATGGGGGTAAGTCAGTAATAAAATCCATACCAATCAGAGACCAAGGCTGTTCGGGGACAGGCAGAGGATGAAGAAAACCAGCGGGCTTCTGGCGAGGAGTCTTATCCCGGGCACAGATAGTGCAGGCTCGCACAAAGTCCACAACATCCGTCTCCAGAGTCGGCCACCAATAGTAGCGAGAGATGAGTTGCACAGATTTCTTGATGCCCGCATGACCTGCGAGATGGGAAGAGTGGCCCCATTTGAGGATTCCGAGGCGTTGGCGTGGAGAAACAAAGGTCTTTCCTGGAGGAGTTTGCCTGATGGAGGCTGGAGAAGTGGAAATCAGGCAGTCAGGAGGAATGATGTGTTGCGGAGAGAGTTCAACTTCAGAAGCATCCGAGGAACGAGAGAGAGCATCGGCCCTAATGTTCTTATCGGCAGGCCGAAAGTGAATTTCAAAATTAAATCGGGCAAAGAACAGAGACCACCTGGCCTGGCGAGGATTCAGCCGTTGGGCAGACTGGAGGTAGGAGAGGTTCTTGTGATCGGTGTAAATAATAACTGGAAATCTTGATCCCTCCAGCAGATGCCTCCATTCCTCAAGTGCTAATTTAATGGCTAGAAGCTCTCGATCCCCGATGGAGTAGTTTCTCTCCGCCGGAGAGAAGGTCCTAGAAAAAAACCACAAGTAACAGCATGCCCGGAAGAATTTTTTTGTAGAAGGACAGCTCCAGCTCCCACAGAGGAGGCATCAACCTCCAATAGGAAGGGTTTAGATGGGTCAGGTCTGGAGAGCACGGGAGCCGAAGAAAAGGCAGACTTGAGCCGTTTAAAGGCGTCTTCCGCTTGAGGAGGCCAAGACTTGGGATCGGCATTTTTTTTGGTTAAAGCCACGATAGGAGCCACAACGGTAGAAAAATGTGGAATAAATTGTCTGTAATAATTGGCGAACCCCAAAAAACGTTGGATAGCACGGAGTCCGGAGGGGCGTGGCCAATCTAAGACGGCAGAGAGTTTGTCTGGATCCATTTGTAGTCCCTGGCCAGAGACCAAGTATCCTAGGAAAGGAAGAGATTGGCATTCAAACAGACATTTCTCTATTTTGGCATAGAGTTGATTGTCACGAAGTCTCTGAAGAACCATACGGACATGCTGGCGGTGTTCTTCTAGATTGGCAGAAAAAATCAGGATATCGTCCAGATATACAACAACACAGGAGTATAAAAGATCACGAAAAATTTCATTAACAAAGTCTTGGAAGACGGCAGGGGCGTTGCACAGGCCAAAGGGCATGACCAGATACTCAAAGTGTCCATCTCTGGTGTTAAATGCCGTTTTCCATTCATCCCCCTCTCTGATGCGGATGAGATTATAAGCACCTCTTAAGTCCAGTTTGGTAAAGATGTGGGCACCTTGGAGGCGATCAAAGAGTTCAGAGATGAGAGGTAGGGGGTAGCGGTTCTTAACCGTGATTTTATTAAGACCGCGGTAGTCAATGCAAGGGCGTAGAGAGCCATCTTTTTTGGACACAAAGAAAAATCCGGCTCCGGCAGGAGAGGAGGATTTACGGATAAAGCCCTTTTTTAAATTTTCCTGGACGTATTCAGACATGGCAAGAGTCTCTGGGGCGGACAGAGGATAAATTCTGCCCCGGGGTGGAGTAGTGCCCGGGAGGAGGTCGATAGGACAATCATAAGGCCTGTGAGGAGGTAGAGTCTCAGCTTGTTTTTTGCAAAAAACATCCGCAAAGTCCATATAGGCCTTAGGGAGACCGGTTACGGGAGGAACCACAGAGTCACGGCAAGGGTTACTGGGAACCGGTTTTAGGCAGTCCTTGGAACAAGAGGGCCCCCAACTCTTGATCTCCCCAGTGGACCAATCCAGGGTTGGGGAGTGAAGTTGAAGCCAGGGAAGTCCAAGGAGAATTTCAGAAGTGCAATTGGGAAGGACCAAAAGTTCAATCCTCTCGTGATGAGGTCCGATGTGCATTAGAAGGGGCTCCGTGCGGAAACGTATGGTACAGTCCAATCTTTCATTGTTTACACAATTGATGTAGAGGGGTCTGGCGAGACTGGTCACCGGGATGTTGAACCTGTTGACGAGAGAGGCCAAAATAAAATTTCCTGCAGATCCGGAGTCCAAGAAGGCCACAGCAGAGAAGGAGAAGGCAGATGCAGACATCCGCACAGGCACAGTAAGACGTGGAGAAGCAGAGTAGACATCAAGGACTGTCTCACCTTTGTGCGGAGTCAGCGTACGTCTTTCCAGGCGGGGAGGACGGATAGGACAATCCTTCAGGAAGTGTTCGGTACTAGCACAGTACAGGCAGAGATTCTCCATGCGGCGTCGTGTCCTCTCTTGAGGTGTCAGGCGAGACCGGTCGACCTGCATAGCCTCCACGGCGGGAGGCACAGGAACAGATTGCAGGGGACCAGAGGAGAGAGGAGCCGGGGAGAAGAAACGCCTCGTGCGAACAGAGTCCATATCCTGGCGGAGCTCCTGACGCCTTTCGGAAAAACGCATGTCAATGCGAGTGGCTAGGTGAATGAGTTCATGTAGATTAGCAGGGATTTCTCGTGCGGCCAGAACATCTTTAATGTTGCTGGATAGGCCTTTTTTAAAGGTCGCGCAGAGGGCCTCATTATTCCAGAATAATTCTGAAGCAAGAGTACGGAATTGTACGGCATACTCGCCAACGGAAGAATTACCCTGGACCAGGTTCAACAGGGCAGTCTCAGCAGAAGAGGCTCGGGCAGGTTCCTCAAAGACACTTTGAATTTCCGAGAAGAAGGAGTGTACAGAGGCAGTGACGGGGTCATTGCGGTCCCAGAGCGGTGTGGCCCAAGACAGAGCTTTTCCAGACAGAAGGCTGACTACGAAAGCCACCTTAGACCTTTCAGTGGGAAACTGGTCCGACATCATCTCCAGGTGCAGGGAACATTGGGAAAGAAAGCCACGGCAAAACTTAGAGTCCCCATCAAATTTATCCGGCAAGGATAGTCGTAGACCAGAAGCGGCCACTCGCTGCGGAGGAGATGCAGGAGCTGGCGGAGGAGATGATTGCTGAAGCTGTGGTAGTAACTGCTGAAGCATAACGGTCAGTTGAGACAGCTGTTGGCCTTGTTGCGCTATCTGTTGCGACTGCTGGGCGACCACCGTGGTGAGGTCAGCGACAACTGGCAGAGGAACTTCAGCGGGATCCATGGCCGGATCTACTGTCACGATGCCGGCTGGCAGGTAGTGGATCCTCTGTGCCAGAGAGGGATTGGCGTGGACCGTGCTAGTGGATCGGTTCTAAGTCACTACTGGTATTCACCAGAGCCCGCCGCAAAGCGGGATGGTCTTGCTGCGGCGGTAGTGACCAGGTCGTATCCACTAGCAACGGCTCAACCTCTCTGGCTGCTGAAGATAGGCGCGGTACAAGGGAGTAGACAGAAGCAAGGTCGGACGTAGCAGAAGGTCGGGGCAGGCAGCAAGGATCGTAGTCAGGGGCAACGGCAGGAGGTCTGGAACACAGGCTAGGAACATACAAGGAAACGCTTTCACTGGCACGATGGCAACAAGATCCGGCAAGGAAGTGCAGGGGAAGTGAGGTGATATAGGGAAGTGCACAGGTGATAACACTAATTGGAACCACTGCGCCAATCAGCGGCGCAGTGGCCCTTTAAATCGCAAAGACCCGGCGCGCGCGCGCCCTAGGGAGCGGGGCCGCGCGCGCCGGGACAGGACTGACGGAGAGCGAGTCAGGTACGGGAGCCGGGGTGCGCATCGCGAGCGGGCGCTACCCGCATCGCGAATCGCATCCCGGCTGGAGGCGGTATCGCAGCGCCCCGGGTCAGTGGATCTGACCGGAGCGCTGCAGTGAGGAGAGTGTAGCGAGCGCTCCGGGGAGGAGCGGGGACCCGGAGCGCTTGGCGTAACAACAATGTTAGAGTTGGTATTACCTGTTCTGGAGTCTTGGGGTACAACATCTCATACAACCTCCAAGAGGCCTGTTTCCGCTTGGCTCTAGTCCTCTGAGGCATTTGTTTTTTTTTCTGCGCTCCCCTCGGCATGTCCTGCGCCTAAAGGGGCAGATGACAGTGAGGAACCAGCACCTCACATCTTAGTATTTTGAACTAAATTCATCCGATATTCCTTGGTATTACTTGAGTCCGATCCAGAATCGGTCGTCCAATAATCGTCAAATAAACAGATCGCACAGTAGTTACCAAACTTTTTGAATAACTTAATGAAGGTTGTGAATATGTGGAAAATATGGATGATACATTTACAGGTGGAGTTAAATCCCGGTACTTCCCCCCTTTGTTCCCAGGCTCCAGTTTAGATATCTTTAATGAAGAAGTAATGTCAGAAATTAAAAGCTTGATATATCCTACAGCCTCAGATAATCTTACATCTGCAGAGAAAAAAGCATTGCAGTAGCTTAGGAATCATGATAAACTGATAGTGAAGCCTGCGGACAAAGGGGGTAATATCGTTATTTTAAACAAGAGTGATTATATCCAGGACATACACACAATTAGTCAAAGACCCCCACAAGTATATATTCTACCAGACTACAATCATTATTTAGGAAAGGAGTTGAAAAGAACATAATAACAAAAAAGATGGCAGAGAAATTATACCCAAAAAATCCCCAAAAACCATATTGGTATCATGTACCTAAAATACATAAAACCTCTGATAAGCCACCGGGGAGACCTATTGTGGTGTACAGGGGCTCCCTTACGGAGCCCCTGTCCCACTACCTAGTTGGTACCTCTGACCATTGCTCAAGTCAGTTCCTTTCTATTTGGAGGACACTAAATCCCTCCTACAGATGGTGGAAGATCTTGAATGGCATCCGGGATACAGCCTGGCGAGACAATGGATTTCGTCGGTCTCTATACCCGGATCCGCCATCAAGATGGGGTTAGAGCAATTAGGTCCTTGTTGGAGAGATCAGATAAGGGTCAAGAATGTACTGATTTCAACTGTGAAGCCTTACTTTTTGTTCTTGAGCATAATGCCTTTCGCTTTGGTTAAAACTGGTATGCCCAGCGAACTGGTATCACGATGGGCATGCCAGTAGCACCAACTTCTTCTATTCTCTTTTTGGCCATCTGGGAAGAACAATATATTTATAATTTAAATAATCCATATCGCCATCTGTTAAAACACTGGTCCAGATATTTGGATGATTGCTTGATAGTGTGTGGGTGGGCACACAGTCTGAGTTTGATGGATTTTGTAGCTACATCAATCAAAATTATGTGGACATGCAATTCACTGCCAAATATGGGAAATCAAAGGTGGAATTCCTGGAGGTGACCATATACAGAAGTACCGTGGGATTAAAGGTAAAAGGATATAGGAAGCCAACTTCAACAAACTACTTACTACATTTTAATAGCTTCCACCCTAATCATGTCTGTAGATCTCTACCCTACAGACAATTTTTAAGACTTCGTAGAAACATCTCTGAATATAGCTCATTCTTAGAACAATCGTGTGATTTAATGAACCGCCTGAGAGATCAAGGGTATGAGGAACAGAAAATATATAATGGCTTTCAACGTGCATGCAGACAAGATAGAAAACAACTTATCTATAGGAAACAAATGAGAACTAGAGCTAGGACACATAATAGACGTGACATTTTTTCAATTGAGTATGGTCCAATGTCAGAGATAATTAGACAGTCATTAGGAGAAACTGGCATATCATTCAGGCTGACAGGAAACTTACAGGTATATCCTCTGGACCGCCCCTAATAGCGTTCCGCAGAACGATTAATCTGTGGGACGTATTGGTGAAAGGTTAGATGACCATATGTAGGGAGAATTGGATTCAGAGAAGGCTGCCCAAGGGTAATTATAGATGCAGACATTGTCCCTATTGTGAATCTTTGGAGATCCCAAATACCATTCAGTTAGGATGCATAAACCATGTGGGCACAGACTTCATTACATGTCATTCGGACTATGTGGTTTATGCACTAATACGTTCTTGCAATCACTTTTATATTGGTAAAACAATACATGTTTCACAGATTCCGAGAACATATCAATTCAGTGAAAACTGGAAAGGGATCCCCAAGATTGAACTCTCATATCCAGAATGTACATGCCAATGACACACAGGGGTTAAGATTCCTGGGGCTACAGTGAATCTTGCAGTCAGACAGCAGAAAAGATCAACATACCAGATTCCTCCAGGAGGAGGCAGTGTGGATTATTTGTGCAGGTGCAACAGGAATATTGGGCCTCAATGATCGTAATGATTTAATCTTCATTTTTATGAAAATTTGTTGATGTTGATACCGTGATACATGACTATTATACTATGTGATGTTGTTATGATGAGAATCACGACTCGCTTCTCACCTGCCTCCGCCATGGCCCCGTCTCCTTCTTCTGCCGGCAGGGCTGGCTGAACGTGCCCACATGTGAATTCCAGCCCGTCACTCACCTCATGCTCCTCCTGCCTCCTCCTCTGCCTCTCTGCTCCAGTGCACAAGTCTCTGTTCCCTAGGGCGCACGCGCGCCGCAGTTCTGAGATTTAAAGCGCCAGTACGCCCAATAATTAAGTAACACCTGTGGCTCAGTTATAAGTTCCTCCACCTCCCTCACTTCCCTGCCGGATCTTCAGTGCTCCTAGCCTGAGATTAAGCATTTCCAATTGTCCGTTTGCCTTGCCCTTGTATTTTGACCCTTCCACTCAGTTATTTGACCACGCACCTTTGCCACCTGCCTTGACCTTCTGCTAAGTCTGACTACGCCTCTGTCTCATCCTTCTGTACCTTGTCTTGCCCAGTTACCTGTGTGGTCGAGTCGTATAGGGAGTAGCGACCTGGGTGTCGCCTGCCGCAGCAATCCCATCCTGCCTTGCGGCAGGCTTTGGTGAAGACCAGCAGCACCATTGACTCCGCTCCCCAATATGCCCTGTGTCATCTGCCACACAGGTTAGAGGATCCACATCCAGCAGCATTACAGCAAGATCCGGCCATGGATCTCACTGGGGTTCCTCTGCCCGATAATACGGACCTCGCCTCGTGGCTCACCAGTCGCAGCAGTTGGCCCAGCAGACACAACAGTTAAATCAATTGTCCGCCATCATGCAGCAGTTGCTTTCTGCTCAACAACAACCTCAGCAGCAACAGCCTCCTCCTGCTCCAGTGTTGCCTCATGCTCCTGCAGTCGTCTCAGGATCTGAGCTCCGTTTGCCTATTCCTGAGAAGTATGAGGGGGATCCCATGTCTCGCCGTGGTTTCGTGACACAGTGCTCCACGCACATAGAACTTATGGTGGAACAGTTCCCTACGGAAAGAGCAAAGGTGGCCTTTGTCGTCAGTCTCTTAACTGGAAGGGCCCTGGCCTCGGCAACCCCGCTATGGGATCGCAGTGGGATCGCATACAACTTATCTCCAGGCTTTTCTGTCTGAATTCCGAGGTGTCTTTGAAGAACATGCACGAGCATCTTCAGCTGAGACAGCTTTGCTGTATCTTTCTCAGGGCAACTCCTCTGTGGTCAAGCATGCCATCCGATTCCGTATCCTGGCATCGGAGTTATCTTGGAACAATGAAGCTCTTTGCACCACTTTCCAAAGAGGACTTTCTAGCCATATCAAGGGTGTCCTTGCAGCCTGGGAATTGCTTTCTACCCTGAATGAACTTATACAGTTGGCATCTCGGATTGATATCCGTTTCTCTGAACGATGTGAGGAACTACGTCAAAAAGGGAGTCTGCATGACCTCGGCACTTTCCTCGACTGGCATTTGTCTTCCAGCAGCCACCACAACCTTCTACGTTGCCTCCCGCAGTGGAGACTATGCAGGTGGATCGGTCCCGCCTGACCCTGCAGGAAAGAACTCGCCAACGAGTTGAGAATCTATGCCTCTACTGCGCTAGTGGAGATAATTTCCTCAGAGATTGTCCTCTGTGTCCACAGTCATAGGGAAACGCTCGCACCTAGGGTTTATGGGAGAGGCCTCCCTAGCTAGGTGTGAATACCTCCTCTCCACGCTTGAAATTTGATAGTCCAGCTTTCTCTAAGAGACTATTTCCGTTCTTGCCTTCCTGGACTCTTGTTCCGCGGGAAACTTTATCGATGCCTCCTTAGTACATAGGTATCGTCTGCCAGTATCCCGCCTTCTGAAGCCTTTGTACATCTCTTCGGTCAACGGAGAAATTCTGGACTATACTGTCTTATTCCGCACAGAACCCTTATCTATGCAGGTTGGAGTTCTGCATAAGGAAAAATTATCCTTCTATGTACTTTCTCATTGTACCTCCACTCTTCTACTTGGCCTTCCTTGGTTACAACTACATACCCCACATCTTGATTGGAAAACTGGAAAAGTACTTTGTTGGGGAACCTAATGCCATAACAACTGTTTTCATACTCTTCTGTCCAAGTTGGTGTCTCCTTCTACTCCTCTGCCCGGTCTGCCATCATTCCTTCAGGACTTTTCTGATGTCTTCAGTGAGAAAGAAGCTGAAGTTTTACCACCACATCATCCTTACAATTGTGCTATCGACTTATTGCCCGGGACCACACCTCCTTGGGGCAGAATTTACCCCTTGTCTGTTCCCGAAACCCAGGCCATTTCTAATTACATCCAAGAAAATCTTCAGAAAGGATTGATCAGAAAGTCATCCTCCCCTGCCGGAGCCAGATTCTTCTCCGTGTAGACAAAGGACGGATCTTTGCGACCTTGCATCGACTACTGTGGCTTGAATAAAATTACTGTCAAGAACCGCTACCTACTTCCTTTGACCTCGGAATTATTTGATCGTCTGCGTGGAGTGAGGATCTTCTCTAAACTTGACCTTCTTGGGGCCTATAATTTGATTCGCATATGAGAAGGAGACGAATGGAAGACTGCGTTTAATACTCGTGATGGACATTTTAAGTATCTTGTGATGCCATTCGGACTCTGTAATGCTCCAGCAGTCTTCCAGGAGTTCGTCAATGATATTTTTTGTGATCTTCTATACTCCTGTGTCGTTGTCTATTTGGATGACATTTTCATCTACTCGCCCCAATGTTCAGACTCATCGCTCTCACCTGTTCTCTCATCATCTCTATGCTAATGTAGAGAAGTGTCCTTTTGAAAAAAAAAAACAGCCTTCCTTTTCTGGGGTATATATTTACCAGTCAAGGTCTTCAAATGGACCCTAACAAGTTGTCCGCGGTACTGGACTAGCCTCGACCTTCTAGCTCGAAAGCTATTCAGCGCTTTCTCGCTTTTAATTACTATCAGCAATTTATATCTCATTACTCCAACTTGGTAGCCCCCATTGATTCTCTCACCAAGAAGAATGCTAATCCAGGGTTTGGACTCCAGAGGCTGAAGAAGCTTTCAAACCGTTAAAATCCACCTTTGCTTCAGCTCCAGTTTTATCTAGACCCGATCCAAGCAAGCCATTTCTTTTGGCAGATGATGCTTCTTCCGTTGGTGCTGGTGCAATTTTAACACAAAAGTCCTCTATTGGAAGAATTGTAACCTGCTCTCCTGCGGAGAAAAATTATACCATTGGAGATCGTGAGCTCTTGGAAATAAAGCCGACTTTGGAAGAATGGCGTCACCTCTTGGAAAGCTCTGTACATCCTGTTATTATATATTCTGATCACAAGAACTTACTCTCTCTCCAGACTGCCCATCGTCTCAACCCTTGGCAGGCTCGTTGGTCTCTGTTCTTCTCCCGGTTTGACTTCTTCATTCACTTCCGTCCAGCGGAGAATTTACGAGCTGATGCTCTATTTAGATCCTCTGATGTTCAAGACCAGGAATCCCACCCTCAACATATTATTCTTCCTGAACGTCTCATCTCTGCCTCACTAGCAAGTCTTCAGCACCTGCCCCCTGGGAAGACTTACGTATCTCCCCGTTTTAGACTCCGAGTTTTGAAGTGGGGTCATTCTTCTCTTCTGGCCGGTTATTCCGGAATTTGTAAGTCCTTGCAGCTCATCTTCACACAGTATTGGTGGCCTAGTTTAAAACAGGATGTTGTTTTTTTTGTCCATTCCTGTTCGGTCTGTGCCCAGGACAAGACCCCCTGTTCCAAACCTGCAAGTCTTCTACAGCCTTTGCCCGTTCCAGAGCTTCCCTGGACCGATATTGCTATGGACTTTATTACAGACCTTCCCTCTTCAGGCGGCAATACGGTCATCTGGGTTGTTGTTGACCGATTCTCTAAAATGGCTCATTTTGGGCCTCTACCTGGATCATCAGCACCACAGCTTGCTAAGCTTTTTCTTTGCAATATCTTCTGCTTACATGGATTGCCATCTCATATTGTATCCGAACGTGGAGTCTAGTTTGTCTCTAAGTTCTGGTGGGCCCTCTGCTCTCGTCTCCAAGTTAAGTTGGATTTTTCCTCAGCTTATCACACACAATCCAATCGACAGGTCGAAAGCGTCAACCAGGTCTTGGGAGTCTATCTTCGCCATTTAGTTTCTGCTCGTCAAGACGACTGGGCCGATTTTCTTCCCTGGGCCAAATTTTCGTACAATCATAGGGATTCTGAATCCACTGGGACTTCACCTTTCTTTGTGGTCTATGGACTTCATCCTCGCATGTTTGATGAACAAGTGCGAAACTTATCATCCATCTGGCAGAAGACTCGTCACTCCCTGTTATATGCCACGTCTCGTATGAAGTCACAAGCAAACAAGAAAAGGTGTTCTCCTTCCAAATTCTCTCCTGGAGACAGAGTCTGGTTGTCATCCACATATATCCGCTTTAAGGTACCCAGTTATAAACTGGGCCCTCGCTATTTGGGTTCTTATGAGATCAAGAAACGTTTAAATCCCGTGGCCTATTCTCTCCATCTGCCATCCGGATCCCGAATTCTTTTCATGTCTCCATCATGAAACCTGTTATCCATAACCGCTTTTCTAAAAAAAGATATTTTTCCTATTCCCATCTCAGGTACCTCTGATGTTTATATCATCAAGGAAATTTTGGACTCCAAGTTTATTAGAGGAAAACTTTTTTTTCCTTGTGGATTGGGAAGGATTTGGGCCGGAGGAAAGGTCTTGGGAGCCTCAGGACAACTTCTTAAACTGTTACCTCATTCAAAAATTCTTGTCCTCCAAAAAGAGGGTTAGATCAAAAGGGGGGGGGTGCTGTTACAGTGAGCGCTCCGGTCCGGCGCTCCTACTGTAAGTGCTCTCCCATCCGGGCCGTGGTTCACATCACGGGAGGTGCCCGAATACGAATCGCAGCCCGTCACTCACCTCATGTTCCTCCTGCCTCCTCCTCTGCCTCTCTGCTCCGGCATGTGAGACTGGGAGGCTGCCAGAAAGAATAGGGCCCTATGCGGCTTCCTGACAATTTGCCAATTTATATAGGCCGGGGCTGAGGGGGTGGGGCAGAGTGCTGACCAAGCAAAAAAAAAAAAAAAAGGGGGATAGAAAACACAATGTGAATTCAAATAGAGAAAACAGACATGGTCAGACATCCACAACATGCACTTTGATCTAATGCTTCTCAGCAACATTTATTAAACTAACAGGTCGTTATTTTACTTTATGATCATGAATTGCAAGCCCACTAGCCACGTCACGGCCACCTGTAAGTAGCCGGTCCCTAACATCCCTAGCATAAAATGGCGCTGCACTGAGTGGTGACCACCACCAACACAACACCGGTGCCCGGGGGGGAATGACAGACTGGCAGAGCAATCCCAGTGCTGCTTAAACCAGTCCCTGTTAGGGAGCAAAGAGTAGTGCCTGCTACTTACAGGTGGCCGTGACATAGCTAGCGGGCTTGCACTTCATGATCATAAAGTACACGAATGACCTGTTAGTTTAATAAATGTTGCTGAGAAGCATTAGATCAAGGTGCATGTTGTGGATGTGCAACCATGTCTGTTTTCTCAATTTGAATTCACGTTATAATATAAGTGATGTCATTACAAAGTACAATTGGTGGAGCAAAAAACAAGATGGGCCTTAAAGGGTTAAAGGGGTACTCTGGAGGACAAAAAAAATATGTTTTCAAATTAAACTGGTGCCAGAAAATTATACAGATTTGTAAATTACTTCTATTTAAAAATCTTAATCCTTCCAGTACTTATCAGCTGTTGTATGCTCCAGAGAAAATTGTGTAATTCTTTCCAGTCTGAGCACAGTGCTCACAGCTGACACCTCTGTCCGTGTTACTAACTGTCCAGAGAAGAAGAGGTTCACTATGGGGATTTTCTCCTGCTTTGAAAAGTTCCTGACATGGACAGATGTGGCAGCAGAGAGCACTGTGGTCAGACTGGAAAGAACCATACAACTTCCATATAGTGATAGCCACATATAGTTAGGAACAGATTCAAGCGTCATCACCATACAAGGACTCGTTCTTGCAAAATACCAATACAGACAGTGTGATTGCAGTCTCCCACTACAGGTGTTTTTGTATAGTATGATGAAGCATACCCTGTATAACTACTGTTTCCAAAACTGTCTTTTGTATATACACATATTCTTTGGTACTCTTTGGTAGCACCTCCTTTGAATAGTATTTTTTTATTTATGGTTGTTCAGGGAAAACTTTTTAACAATTTAAGGGCCTCTTACTTGTCTTTTCCATTTGGCACATAATATCACACCACTGTGAATGGGGTCCCCTGCCTAGGTTGGGACTACATCGATCAGCCAGCCATGGCGCCATATGTGGCCTTCCCTGTGGTCACTCTATGATGCTTTGTGCAACGTTCTGATGGAAAAGCTTGGGCCTTGGCATTCAAGTGGATGATGGTACTTTGACATGTAACAATTACCTTAACATTATTGCAGACCAAGTACATCCCTTCATGACAAAGGCAGTCCCTAATGACAGTGGCCTCTTTCAGCAAGATAAGATGCTCAGCCACACCGGATAAATAGGTATGGAAAGGTGAGAGAAACATGACAAAGAGTTTAAAATCCACATATATCGATCGGATCAAGCATTTGGGGGATGTCCTAAATAAATTATTATTATAAATGGAGGTCCCAACTTACATGGTTTGAAGGATCTGTTGCTTATGGTGCCAGATACCACAGGAGATTTTAGGCCAGGTTCACATAGGCGAAACTTGTCCAGAACGTCCACATGAAATATTCCGCACAGACATTTCGCTGCAGCAGAGTCTCCTTGATTTCAATGGGATTCTTCTGCTCTGTTCAAAACATCTGGGGTGGAAATTCAGATTCCTGGGAGGGGTCCGAGGAGCACCACCCTGTTGTGGAATGGCCTTTGGGCCTTTTTAAATGTTTTTACATGTCTGTCTGGTTAGCTTTTGTTTTTGTAATCATACAATAAAGACTGTGATACTTTTTCAAAATCTGGGTGCGCGCTTTATCGTGTACTTCTTTTTCTTGTTTATTCATGTGCAAACCAGTACACATGGTAGCACCCCTGAATAATTGGGCTGAGCCCACTCACTGCTTGGGTAGTTGAAATTCAGATTCCAGCCTCCCCAGAGAGAATTGACATAAATATCTGCAAATACCACAAGGAAATTCATTGCCGTCTATGAGACGGCACATTTCCGAGCGGTCCTAGCGCCTGCTGTCCATGCTTGTTTTCCATGCGGACATTCGGCACATTTTCCGACCATGTAAACATAGCCTTAGAGGTATTGTGGAATCCATGGCTGTTTAAGCAGCAAGAAGGGGACCAACGCAATATTATACAGATGGTTTTTAGTGTTCTGCCTGATCAGTAGCTATTAGTATATTACAAAGCTGTATTGTAATAAATTAAATAATCATTCCAAAACTGTATTTTATGTTTGCTCAGGTTGTCTTTGGCTTATATTACATTCTTTTTGAAGACATAAAATATGAAAAAATAGATTGCAATTATGCACAGCTGGAAAATTCATAGTTTTCCATCCAATGAAAACATCTATGAGGACAGCCTATGTACTCTTTCCTATATCTACAGCTGTTTCACATATATTTCCCCGTTTATACTTTTTAATATTGAATAGATTTGTTTCACAAATATGGCAATGATACTGAAAGTGTAGAAAAATAGACTTCCTGCACTCACTAGTCTTGTTTGTATACGTAGACAGGCTATATTCATCAATTTTTCGAATAACAGACGGACATCACCCAGTGCAGAGAGGGAGACATGCACGGTGCCACAAGCAGGGGCATATCACTGAATGATACGCACCTGCTTGTGGCTCCATGATGGCTTCCTTCCTTGCATCGGGTGATGTCTGCAAATTATACGAAAAATAGCTGACTATAGCCTGTCTATGTATACAAACAAGACTAGTGAGTGCAGGAAGTCTATTTTTCTACACTTTATTCATTATAATCTTTAATTCTACATCTGCATTTTTACCTGGCACCCTAGTGTGGTGTCCCAGCACCAAAGGCTGTCCTGTGGCTTCGGACTTCGGGCAAACCTGCAGCACCGGTGTTGGGCCCACTGAAAGACTTCTTCCTAAATTAATTATGTTTCGCACTTTACTAAGAATTAATATATTTCTATAATTATATTGTTGTTGTTACCCTTATGTACCGTATTTTTCGCCATATAAGATGCTCCGGCATATAAGACGCACCCAATTTTAAAGGAGGAAAATCTAGAAAAAAAAGATTCTGAACCAAATACTGTAGTAAAATATTTTATATCAGTATAGTTCCCCCACAATAGTTGGCAGTATAGTTCCCCCACAATAGTTGGCAGTATAGTTCCCCCACAATGGTAGGCAGCTCCTCCCCCCCTCCCCCCACAATAGTTGGCAGTATAGTTCCCCCACAACAGTAGGCAGCTCCTTCCCCCTCCCCCCCACAATGATTGGCAGTATAGTTCCCCCACAATAGTTGGCAGTATAGTTCCCCCACAATGGTAGGCAGCTCCTCCCCCCTCCCCCCCACAATGGTTGGCAGTATAGTTCCCCCACAATAGTTGGCTGTATAGTTCCCCCACAATGGTTGGCAGTATAGTTTCCCCACAATAGTTGGCAGTATAGTTCCCCCACAATGGTAGGCACTGGCAGCTCCCCCCCACAATAGTTGGCAGTATAGTTCCCCCACAATGGTAGGCAGCTCCCCCCCCCTCCAAAATGGTAGGCAGCTCCCCACCCTCCACAATGGTTGGCAGTATAGTTCCCCCACAATGGTTGGCAGTATAGTTCCCCCACAATGGTTGGCAGTATAGTTCCCCCACAATGGTTGGCAGTATAGTTCCCCCACAATGGTTGGCAGTATAGTTCCCCCACAATGGTTGGCAGTATAGTTCCCCCACAATGGCTGGCAGTATAGTTCCCCCACAATGGCTGGCAGTATAGTTCCCCCGCAATAGTAGGCAGCTCCCCCCCACAGACATACAGCTTCCAGCCATATACAGTGTATGGCTGGAGGCTGTATCTCTGTGTGCTGCCCCCACAGTGTTCCGGTCACCGCTCCTCTGGCCCAGTGTCACATCTACTGCTATGGCCTATGGACCATAGCAGTAGGTGCCGGGACCGGAGGAGCGGTGACCGGAACGCTGAAGATTACACACCGCCGGTCACTCACCACTTGCCCGGCACCCGGAACTGTATGTTCCAGGCATAGGGCAATAAACATAGCCGGTGTGAGGTGAAAAATTCACCGGCGGTCATGAGGCTGTTGCGGGTGGGGAGCGGGTAGTCAGCGATGTACCGCACCGCCGCAGCCTCTGTACTTACAGCTGACTTCCCGCTCTCGCCCGCAGCAGCCTCGGGCGTATATTCGCCGTATAAGACGCACCAACTTTTCCCCCCACGTTTTGGGGAAGAAAAAGTGCGTCTTATACGGCGAAAAATACGGTATATGTTACTGTGCCTTTAAGCAGAGGAGCAGTGTACCCCATGTGACCGGCCTGCCAATGGGAACCCCTAAATTCTTCCTCATATAGTGTAGTGAGGGGAGGAGTTGCCACAGTTTCTGCTGAGCACCAGTGTGGTAAAGGTGTAAGGTGTGTTGTGTGCTCTAAGGTAAGGCCCAGATCAAATCTACTTTATCCGGTCATTCTGCAAGGATCACCCGCATGGTGGAAGTTCATGCCCTGGCAGGGAAAGCTACAAGACCTTGACAGAACCCTAGCTGCCAGGATCAATCTTCAAGTTTCTCAAGTCAGTATTAATTTATTGGGTGAAAGCACCACAAGTTCCAGCAAGGCAAAAGGGGTTATGCTGCATCCTCTCACTCTGCACCAGACTGTCTGTGTAATGCCATCTGCACATTGCTCAGGACAGTTATCTGACATCTGTGTGTTCTTTTACTCCCCGTGTTTGGCCCAGGAGAAGCTGTCTCCAACCTCGGACCCTTTACAGTGGTCCCTGAACATTGGGACCAGGCGGACCATCGTTTGTTAAAACCATCGTATATTGAGGGATTCGTACCATAGATTATACTTACATGTCCCCGCAGCTCGGCCCGTCATTTTGCCGCTCCTTTGCTGCCGCTGCCCTGCGCCTTCGCTCTCTGTCGCCATCATCACGTAGCCGCTCAGCGAGGCACATGGGGCACATTAAACGGCTATCCGGCGGCAGCTGAAGCAGTCAGCGTTGTAGAATAGCTGTGTGTGCAATGGCCCCGAGACACACAGAAGCATTGTATGTTGATGCTGCCTTCAACATACGATGGCCTCGAAATGATCGTATGTCGGGCCATCGTATGACGGGGGACTACTGTATAGAATAACAGTGCCCTTGCATCACAAAGTGATAAGATATTTCCTACTACCCCCCGTGGCACCACACTAGTAAAGGACATTTACATCTGGCTCCCATGGTTCAGCTGGGGGCTTAGTGTTATGCAGTGCAGTTCCCATTCTTCTCGCTTGTGGCGGTGATCCTGAATGCGTGATGTCCCTCATGAAGGCCTATGTCTATGATGATGATGGTCCACAGAAGTACGCTGGACAATGAAAGAGTCAGAAAAGACCTTTAGTATCCTATGGAGCTATTTGTCATATTCATCCAAACTTGAATTCTCACTTTGAAGTGGAAGAGTCTTTGAAATCTAAATCACTTATTAATTGTATATCAAAGACATGTCAAGCATGGTTCCAAAAACTGCTTAGGTCCACTGAATTCATTGCGATGCTATCCTCAAGGGACAGGCAATGATCCATTTTCCATTGTCCTGTCTAATATTTTCAGAATGTGACTTCATCTTGCAGAGCGCTGTTTGTTTGTATTATTTACTCAGCATTTTATAGTACAATTAACTTGTAGCTCTGTAAAGCAGTGAACATGATTTCTCTTAACTCGAATGACCTTCTTCCCTCGGTTAATCTTAGCATTTAACAGCCTTAATAAATATATGTCTAATTTAAACCATGTGGCAGCAAATTGAAACCATGGGCTCTGAGCGATGAATTTTCCCTTCTCATGTAAGAACGTCCCTTTGAGAAAGTCCCAGAGTCCCTTGATTATGTGAGAGGCAATACGAGTATATCTTTTTCATTAAAGTCCTCATGATATGCGCTCGGCTGATTGAGTCTTACTTTGTAAAGAATTATGATAACATTTCAGAGCATTTTCAGATACTGTTCCTTTTAAGACCATTTTCTCTTCAAAAAGAAATTGTGCCATAAAAGCTTATTTGTTTAGAAAAAAAAATATATGAGCTACTTTGAAGATAAAAGTCAAATGCACTAAAATCGCAATGAAAATATTATTGTGATATCCTTACTGACATTCAACAAAACAACACCTAAAAAAGAGAGAAGTGTATGGCGTCCCTGCTGTATATGATTGCATCTACAGAAGAACAAGAAAGTAAATGTTTCTGAGCTGTCTCTGCCATAATAGGATTTAAGAAAGTCAAAACTCATAAATAATCTTTTGATGATGTCTGTATGGGCGCTTTCTCGTGACGGATATGTGGAAAATCCAGAGCTTGTTACAGTAGCAGCAATGTCACCAGAAATCTCATGCACACACTGTACAAAAGATCCATACGGATCCTTGTGCAGAAAGTGACCTGGAGAACTGCACATTACATATGTGGAAGACAAAATCTGCAACAAAATAATATTGTTGTGGATTTCACTACAGAAACACCATGGATCCACTGCAAAATCTGAGACTGTATATATATATATATATATATATATATATATATATATATTGTAAGGCTAAAGCTTAGCCTGTATTTGTGGGAGGGGCTACTGGGCTTTATAAACGGTCTGTGCTTCATACCTGGCCTCTGACGTCGGCGCTGTCTCCTTCCGGCCTCGTTTTGGCTCCGATCCTAACAGCTCGCCTCTTAGAGTCCAGTCAGCGTGTGGCTGCGGCGCGGGGTACTGCAAGTCCAGTGGGTAAGTTCAGGCTGCGCTCCCCGCATATCGGGGCTTGTCCGGTCGGCGCGCATCTAGCTCTCTGGTAAGTCAGAGTTGGGTGCCGCACCGGGAGGTTCCTGTCACTCGCAAAACTGCTTCACTGGCTTCACTTTCTCACGGGCAGCAAAGAGGGCGGGGGGAAGAACTCACAGGAACTTGAGATGTACCAGACAGTTAGCCATGCCGGCGGCTTCTCCATAAGCATCTTGCATATTTATTTATATCATTTGGAGTGTCAGGTCTTGTTCCTAGATGTTGTCATCACTGCTCCTGGTATAGCTCCCAGGTGAGATTAGGGGCAGGTTGTGCTTCAAAGGTTAATCTGCTATATAAGTTCATCCTTGCAGGTGCTCTTCCTAGGCCTGCTTAGGCTCATACGTCTTGTCACATCTCATAGTATTCATGGGGTACCATTGGGATAGCTTGTATTTAGTTCCCAATGGAAGCATCACAGGTATTTGAATTTTCAGTGGTCTGGGGTCCCAGGCCATACCTGCGTGTTTTGCTATAATTTCCTAAATGTTTAATCAGCTGTGTATCCTCATTTGTTACAGGTGCTCATCTCAGGCCTGCCCAGGCACTTATGTGTGGGTCACATCTCTTAGTATTCAGTGCATAGGTTGCTTTTATTTAGTCCCTAGCGGAGGCATCACAGATATATGTATTATCAGTGGTCTTGGGTTCCAGACCATATGTGCGTGTTTTGCTATAATTTTCTTTCTCTCAGGTGGCAGCATTGAAGTATAGCCTGGGTTCTGGCAAACCTCATTTCTCAGCTCACTCAGCAGTAAGATTGTGGTATATTTCTGGGTCAATTTGACAGTGAGTATCAACCAAATGACCCTCGGCCTTAACACTTAGAGCCGCTTTTCAGTCTCAAATTGTTTTTGTATTTATTACATTAGGTCACTTGTTGCTCTGAATTTCTTTAAGTTGGGGTTTCATCTGCTGGACTGTTCTTCAGTAGTTCGTCCTCCAGGGTATGTCACACCTCAGGAGTACATTAATCCTTCCCACGTATGGTTAAGTCAGGTATCAGACGTCCCTCAAGTATTCGGGGTCACTAACTTTGTATTGTCCGTACACCAAGCCTTCTAAACATTGTAGGCTATAACACCTGTTTCTCTATTCAGTGGTAAGCTGCTGTGCTTCTCGTCCACTCTCATTTTTAGTTATCTCACATGTTTTCTTTAGGATATGACTCAAATCAAATCTTCCTCATTTAGTCCTTTTTGTATGTTGCACCACAGGGAGATTTACAGGTACATTTGAATCATTAATATCAGTTGCCTTAGTCTCATTGCTACCAGAAGTCACAGTCCCTGCCTGGTCAAGGTGGGTAGCCTCATCTGTTGTTCGGGCGCCTAGTCAGTAGTTATGCTCATGTCAGTACATAATGCAAGTATTGTTCCTTACAGGGTCTGCTGTTCGTGCGCTCACTACCTTTAGAGTCAGCATCTTGGTTGTTTTACTCCGGGTAAAACTCGTTCTCCTGTCGCAAGTGGTAAGCCGCGTTTGGCTTCACATCCACTTTACGTTTCCTGTCACGTCTACAGGATTGGTCTCACAGCACGGTTCATGGTGCCACTTCTGGGATGTTGGGGCTTCAAGTCACTAGTCTTCATCCCTGTTTTAAATTTTTCTTGTCAAGTTATACAGTCATGTAGTATTGTTCATTACAGCTCCTGGTCTGATCATCCCGCCGGCACATCTCCGATCTCCAGTTCCATTCACATGTTGAGTTTCCATTTATTAAACTACTTGGGTGGAACCTCGATATCCTCAGTCAAGTGGTAGGCAGATACTTGCTTCTCGCCAACAGCATTTATTTCGGTCACGTCTATGGAACTCTCTTTTTCACCTTCTACATGCACTTTCTACTTTGCACTCCTTTGCACTGGTCTAGTTCTTAGGTTACCTGTTGACATCAGCCGTCCACTACTCGGTTGGTTGCTCGGTCCTCCTCAGCCTCCTCGTCACTCATTTCCGGTGGGCCTCCCTGTCCTGTCAATCATTATTCACCTCAGGGTCTACCAGCTTATATTTTCTTCTTTCTCGACACCATTCATAATGTCTCACAATTCTGTCATTGAAGAAACTTCCTTGCTGGTTGAGAACACGACAAGGCTATCCGACCATGGAAGCATCCCTTCCATCCGTAGGTGGACAATACCCAAACTAACTTGCAAACTTGCTAAAAAGGGTATTCCTTTCCCAGCTATGGCAAGAAAAGCAGAGTTGTATAAACTAATCTCTGAAACAGCTAATACCAGTTAGGAAAAACTTCCTAGTCAGACCATCCAGACCTCCCTCACCCAGTTACATTCAATGCTCAATAACCTCACTTCTCCAATTACCAATATTCAGGCTAGGTTGGAGTCATTTGAAGTGAGGAATGTGGCATCTCTCCCTCCGACGGCTGTTACTCCGGTTGCTTCCACCTCTCTGGCCAGCACAGCGGGTACCGCCTATATTGTCCCTAATGTAAGTCCTGCCCATTTAATTCCAGAAAATTTAAGGAAAGACATTCTGGAAGTGAAAGACATCAAACTACTCATAGCTACCCAGGGTCTCAAGGAAAACAAGGTCATCACCTGGTGGTGAGGTATCTGTAGTGCTAAAGAGTTGGGATATTAGATTGAACAAAAAGCTGTCCATAAATGAATTTGTGCTGGCTTTCAGCCTCTATAGAGACGTTATCTGTTCAGTCAGGCCTGACCGAAGGGATGAACTTGATTTATACCTTTACAAAGTGGCCGATGTAGCTCTCAAGTAAGCCTTCTATGACTGTCATAGATCATTTTCATCAAAGGCAGCGGCTACCCTCAGTCAGTTTCAGTTTACAACCAACTGGGCTAACATTGATACTGAGATATTCTGCAGACACTTTGTGGGTCTCAGAGCCCCCACTTGTGCCATCTGTCAGTCTATATCTCGCATGTCAGAATGGTGTATCCAAAAATCGCCTGTTCCCAAAAATCAGGCAAATCAGCAGCATGACTAAGCATGATTGATACGGATCTGACACTATGTCTCCAGACTCAATCCAGATCAACAATTTGTTGAATTTCTGTTGTCAGGCTTCCTGAGGGGTTTCCACACGGGGCTGGTTGCTTTGCCAGACAAAATCTATGAGTGCAGAAACTTATTGTCAGCCCAAAGCGATCCACTCATGGTGGACTTCCCCATACAGGCAGAACTGGATAAAGGGTTTTTGTTAGGCCCCTTTAACTCTCCTCCGTTCGATTGTTGGAGAGTTAGTCCCATTGGTTTTGTTACCTGTAAAATTAACAATTAACAATTAATTTCAACCTCTCTGCTCCTCATTCCTCACACATCCCCAGCCCAAACTCCCTGATTTCATCAGATGAGGTCTCCATGAAATACGCTTTTGACCAAGCAATTGCCATCATCCTACACATGGGTCCCGGAGCTTATCTGTCAAAAGAGGATATTTCTGATGCTTTTAAGTTGCTGCCAATTATGCCAAAACTATGGCAGTGGCACGGCTTAAAGTTGAGAGATTCATACTATTTCACTACAAAACTCATGTTTGGGTCCAAAAGCAGTCCCTGGCTGTTTTGCAGCTATCTGGGGTACATGCTGGTTAGCAGAGGCAGGGCCAATTGAAGTTAGACAGATCCCAGTCTTCAGCAAAACATCTGCTTTGTTCGAACAGTACCCAATTGTTGCTGCAGAGTTAGTGTGGGGTGGCCAGTGGTCCAACTCCACTGTTACATTTGTGTCTCATAATCAGGCAATTGTAGACATCCTTACTAAGGGCAGGTCGAAATTACCTCATCTCATGTCCTTTGCCAGGAGATTAGTACAGCTATCTATAGAGCATTACTTTCATTATGTCTGTTCACACATCAAAGGTTCTTACTTTCATTATGTCTGTTCACATATCAAAGGTTATTGTAATAGCACTGTCGATGCTCTTTCTTGTCACAATCTCACAATCTTCTTTCAGGTTATGCCCGAGGTGGATTCACTAGGGGCCACGGTTCCACCATACACGGCACTAATCATGGATTAGCCCTTCACTTCAACACGACATGTAAGCAGGTTACCACCTTACTCTCTCAACACTACCAAGGTATATAACTCAGCGTTTCTCAGATTTCAGCACTTGTACCCACCAGCTGACATGGACATTGTCCAATACATATTAGCATTTCTTGGCTTTTGCCACTCTGAACTCAAACTTTCTCACAAAATGATCAAATTGTATTTAGTGGATATTCAGCATTTTATGGCTTTAGAAAATCCCAGTAAGGTTTCTATTTGTTCGCTGAAAATCAAATCAGATCTCAAAGGGGTGTCAATGTGCAAGAGTAATAAGGTCCTGTCTAGGCAAACTATCTCCGGGGAAGTATTCAGAGGGTTATTTGACATGCTTGATAAAGCTCCATTTGGCTTTTTTGATAGTCTAGTTCTCAAATCGGCCATGTATTTAGGGTTCTATGGATTCCTTAGAGTAGGTGAATTTACGTACTATAACAAAACAACCGACTTTGTTAAATGCCACCAATTGGTTCAGCATGCTGACCACTTTGTACTCTCATTAACCCCTTCAGGACCAAGCCCATTTTGGCCTTAAGGACCGGAGTGTTTTTTGCACATCTGACCACTGTCACTTTAAACATTAATAACTCTGGAATGCTTTTAGTTATCATTCTGATTCCGAGATTGTTTTTTCGTGACATATTCTACTTTAACATAGTGGTAAATTTTTGTCGATACTTGCATCCTTTCTTGGTGAAAAATCAGTAAATTTGATGAAAAATTTGAAAATTTTGCATTTTTCTAACTTTGAAGCTCTCTGCTTGTAAGGAAAATGTATATTACAAATTAAAAAACATTTTATTCACATATACAATATGTCTACTTTATGTTTGCATCATAAAAGTGACGAGTTTTTACTTTTGGAAGACACCAGAGGGCTTCAAAGTTCAGCAGCAATTTTCCAATTTTTCACAAAATTTTCAAACTCACTATTTTTCAGGGACCAGTTCAGGTTTGAAGTGGATTTGAAGGGTCTTCATATTAGAAATACCCCACAAAAGACCCCATTATAAAAACTGCACCCCCCAAAGTATTCAAAATGACATTCAGTCATCATTTTAACCCTTTAGGTGTTTCACAGGAATAGAAGCAAAGTGAAGGAGAAAATTCACAATCTTCATTTTTTACACTCGCATGTTCTTGTAGACCCAATTTTTGAATTTTTACAAGGGGTAAAAGGAGAAAATTTATACTTATATTTGTAGCCCAATTTCTCTCGAGTAAGCACATACCTCATATGTCTATGTAAATTGTTCGGCGGGCGCAGTAGAGGGCTCAGAAGGGAAAGAGCGACAAGGGGATTTTGGAGAGTACGTTTTTCTGAAATGGTTTTTGGGGGGCATGTTGCATTTAGGAAGCCCCTATGGTGCCAGAACAGCAAAAACCCCTCACATGGCATACTATTTTGGAAACTAGACCCCTTGAGGAACATAACAAGGAATAAAGTGAGCCTTAATACCCCACAGGTGTTTCACGACTTTGGCATATGTAAAAAAAAAAATTATTTTTTTTCACTAAAATGTGTGTTTCCCCCCAAATTTCACATTTTTCCAAGGGTTAATAGCAGGAAATACCCCCCAATATTTGTAACCCCTTCTCTTCTGAGTATGGAGGTACCCCATAAGTTGACCTGAAGTGCACTATGGGCGAACTACAATGCTCAGAAGAGAAGGAGTCATATTTGGCTTTTTGAGAGCAAATTTTGCTCGGGGGGCATGTCGCATTTAGGAAGCCCCTATGGTGCCAGAACAGCAAAAAAAAAAAACATGGCATACCATTTTGGAAACAAGACCCCTTGAGGAATGTAACAAGGAATAAAGTGAGCCTTATTACCCCACAGGTGTTTCACGACTTTTGCATATGTAAAAAAAAAAAAAAATTTCCACTAAAATGTGTGTTTCCCCCCAAATTTCACATTTTTGCAAGGGTTAATAGCAGGAAATACTCCCCAATATTTGTAACCCCTTCTCTTCTGAGTATGAAGGTACCCCATAAGTGGACCTGAAGTGCACTATGGGCGAACTACAATGCTCAGAAGAGAAGGAGTCATATTTGGCTTTTTGAGAGCAAATTTTGCTCGGGGGGCATATCGCATTTAGGAAGCCCCTATGGTGCCAGAACAGCAAAAAAAAAAAACACATGGCATACCATTTTGGAAACGAGACCCCTTGAGGAACGTAACAAGGGATACAGTGAGCATTTGCCCCCCACTGGTGTCTGACAGATCTTTGGAACAGTGGGCTGTACAAGTTTTCATTTTCACGGACCACTGTTCCAAAGATCCGTCAGACACCAATGGGGTGTAAATTCTCACTGCACCCCTCATTACATTCCGTGAGGGGTGTCGTTTCCGAAATGGGGTCACATGTGGGGTTTTGTTTTTTTTGCGTTTGCCAAAACCGCTGTAACAATCAGCCACCCCTGTGCAAATCACCTCAAATGTACATGGCGCACTCTCCCTTCTGGGCCTTGTTGTGCGCCCCCAGAGCACTTTGCGCTCACATATGGGGTATCTCTGTAGTCGGGAGAAATTGCGTTACAAATTTTGGGGGGCTTTTTTCCCTTTTACCTCTTGTGAAAATGTAAAGTATAGGGCAACATCAGCATGTTAGTGTAAAAAATTTAATTTTTTTACACTAACATTCTGGTGTAGACCCCAACATTTCCTTTTCATGAAGGGTTAAAGAAGAAAAAGCCCCCCAAACCTTGTAACGCAATTTCTCCCGAGTACGGCGATACCCCATATGTCGCCCTAAACTGTTGCCTTGAAATACGACAGGGCTCCAAAGTGAGAGCGCCGTGCGCATTTGAGGCCTAAATTAGGGATTTGCATAGGGGTGGACATAGGGGTATTCTACGCCAGTGATTCCCAAACAGGGTGCCTCCAGCTGTTGCAAAACTCCCAGCATGCGTGGACAGTCAACGGCTGTCCGGCAATACTGGGAGTTGTTGTTTTTCAACAGCTGGAGGCTCTGCTTTGGAAACAGTGGTGTACCGGACGTTCTTATTGGGGGAGGGGGGCTGTGTAGGGGTATGTGTATATGTAGTGTTTTTAACTTTTTATTTTATTTTGTGTTAGTGTAGTGTAGTGTTTTTAGGGTACAGTCACATGGGAGGGGATTACAGCGAGTTTCCCAGCGCAAAATTTGCTGCATCTCAAGATGCGAGAAACCCACTGTAAAAGCCTCGCCCATGTGAATGTACCCTGTACATTCACAGGGGGGGGGGGGGGGTGCACCAGCTGTTGCAAAACCACAACTCCCAGCATGCATGGTCTGTTAGTGCATGCTTGGAGTTATAGTTTTGCAACAGCTGGAGGCACACAGGTTAGGAAACACGGAGTTAGAAACAGACAATGTTTCCCAACCAGTGTGTCTCCAGTTGTTGCAAAACTACAACTCCCAGCATGCCCAGACAGCTGAAGGGCATGCTGGGAGTTGTAGTTCGGCAACATCTGAAGGGCCAGATGTTGCTGAACTAAAACTCCCAGCATGCCTGGACAGTCAGTCCATACTGGGAGTTGTAGTTTTGCAACAGCTGGAAGAGCACAGATTGGAGACCATTATACAATGGTCTCCAAACTGGGGCCCTCCAGATGTTGCAAAACTACAACTCCCAGCATGCATGGTCTGTTAGTGCATGCTGGGAGTTATAGTTTTGCAACAGCTGGAGGCACACAGGTTAGGAAACACTGAGTTAGAAACAATGTTTCCCAACCAGTGTGTCTCCAGTTGTTGCAAAACTACAACTCCCAGCATGCCCAGACAGCTGAAGGGCATGCTGGGAGTTGTAGTTCGGCAACATCTGAAGGGCCAGATGTTGCTGAACTAAAACTCCCAGCCTGCCTGGACAGTCAGTGCATGCTGGGAGTTGTAGTTTTGCAACAGCTGGAAGAGCACAGATTGGAGACCATTATACAATGGTCTCCAAACGGGGGCCCTCCAGATGTTGCAAAACTACAACTCCCAGCATGGCCAGACAGCCAAAGGCTGTCTAGGCATGCTGGGAGTTGTAGTTTTCAGACTCCTAGAAGCAGCAGTGAAGATCTTCACTGCTGCCTCTGAGGACCACATACTTACCCGTCGCTGCTCGTCCACGTGGCCGGTCCCGCGCTGCTCCTCGGTCCCGCCGCTGGATCAGGTAAGTCCGCCGGTCCCCACGTGTTCCCCCCGAATGCCGCAGGTCCCCGCGAGCCCCTGCAGCCTTCGTCCCCCGTTCTGCCCGACTTCCAGGGGCTGACAGTGCGGGGGATCTGAACTTTCACCCCAGATCACTGTGATTGGTCCACAGGGACCAATCACAGTGATCGCTGACCAGGACCATCAATGGATGGTCCTGGGGGTGAAGCAGAAGTTGTCCCCTGCTGGAAACAGCGGGACTTCTGCCAGTTAACCTGTGCAATGCTGCGCATCGCCGGGTTAACTGAATGTCATTTATAAACGCCGGGATGCGCGAACGCACTGCACAACCCGGCGTTTATATATGACATTCTGCGGGAAGGGGTTAATAGTGACCAAGACCTCTCAGACAGGAGCCCCTACTGAGATTAGGTATTTTCCCACAAGTCATGCTGGGTGTCCAGTGCAGGTATTAAAGCAGTTGACAGTAGCCTTGTTGCATACTGGACCAGATGCACCACTATTGCCATTTCATTTCGTACCTCTAACTTCTTTGCAATTTATTCATCACATCCATATGTTTGCAATCTAGGTGTGAATCCTACTACGATAATTAGCCATTCCTTGCGCATAGGCGCAGCGTTAGCTGCCTCGAAAAACAAGGTGCCAGCCCACATTATTAGAAAACTGGGTAGATGGCGTTTTTATTGTTTTAACTGCTTAGTTAGTCGGTCATGTTTAGTTTAGGGCCTCTGTCACTGTGGTAGCTACGACCACAAGGCACAATGCAAGCCGCTTAGTTAGTTGGTCATGTTTAGTTTAGGGCCTCTGTCATTGTGGTAGCTACAACCACAAATATATATATATATATATATATTGTGACAGTGTGGCAAGGGAAGGGTGTATTACCCTAGTTAACCCTGGAGAAATCTCCACCTGTGGCCTAATTAATGAGGCAGCAGAAATGGGAAGTCCGACAGTGTAGTCTGGGCTCTCCCCAGAAGACAGCAAGGTGACTGTGGGGGGGACAGGGGTCTAGGTGAGGAACACACAGCCCGAGCTGTGAGTGGCCCCCACAGTGAAGTGTGGAACGAGACACACAGCAAGACGGTGCAAACGCTGTGTGTGAACAGTGAGTAGAAGGTTGCAGGAGGCATAAGTTTAACTGGCCGGGAAAAGCCCACCAGTTGATAGTCAGGGCCTGCTGGATTGCTTAGTTAGTGACTAGACGATCTAGGGTTTTGTTTGTTCCTGTGTTATGCTTTTATTTATCCTGAAACCTGTCTAATAAAGCTGGTGAGGGGCATAAAGTACTGTTGTTTGCCTGCTGATTGAAGTGGAAACGTGTCCTGTGGCGGTGTCAAGGACGATCCCAGAGCTATCCCCAGGGAGAAATCCTTACAATATATATATATATATATATATAGCATATTTATAAAAAAAAAAATATTTGCATAATCTGCACAAAAAATCGACACAATTTGGTGTGGATTCACCACTGCAGATTAACCTGCGGACACACTGGCCCATTGTAGGTGTAAGTGAAGCATTTTTTTACACCTCTTTTTTGTGTGCTGATAATGTGTAGGAGAACCAAATTTATTAAAGGGGTACTCCGCCCCTAGACATCTTATCCTTTGGATAGGGGATAAGATGTCAGATCGCCGCAGTCCCGCTGCTGGGGAGCCCCGGGATCCCCGCTGCGGCACCGCGCTATCATTACAGCACAGAGCGAGCGTAATAACGGGCGATATGGGGGACGGAGCAGCGTGACGTCATGGCGCCGCCCTTCGTGACATCACGGCCCGTCCCCTTAATGCAAGTCTATGGGAGGGGCATGACGACCGCCACGCCCCCTCCCATAGACTTGTATTGAAAGGGGCGGGCCGTGACATCACGAGGGGCGGAGCCGTGACGTAACAATGCTCCGGCCCCTGTACTGCCCATCATTACGTGCAGAGCGAACTCGCTCTGTGCAGTAATGATAGCGCGGTGCCGCAGCGGGGATCCCAGGGCTCCCCAGCAGCGGGACCGTGGCGATCTGACATCTTATCCCCTATCTTAGGGGATAAGATGTCTAGGGGCGGAGTACCCCTTTAAATGGTCCCAGAGCATTTGATAAATTTTGTGCAGGTAAACATTTTCTCAAATGGTGTCGTTTTAGAGACTTTTCAGTGGCTTTGCGCCTTTTTTGCGCCTTTTTACAAAAAGGCGCAGTTCATAAATCCATTCTATATCATGTGTATTGCCAAAATCAGTGGATTGCAACTCAAAATCAGTGGATTGCAACTCAAAATCATCAGAAATGTGTAAACAAAAAGGCGCAAAGAAGGCGCAAATAAACCCTGCTTTCGCCTTTTTGTGCCTTTTGTAGACACAAAAAAACTGTCTAAATACAATGATAAATGTCGGCCACTGTGTATTTTCCACCGCAGAAAATCTACATCATCTCAATTCTATGTGAAAGCAACCTTAGGCCATGTTCACCAGCATAAAATGTGCGGAATATCAGCCCGGAAAACACAGGCGGACATTCCACACATTTGAAAGTTCTGGCAGGTTCTCCGACCGCTCGTAAATGCGCAAAGTCTAACCTTTCTGCGGATGCCGTAATCAGGATTTCCACTATGTGCACAGAGCAGCAGAATCCCATTGAAAGGAGCAAAATTCCACTTAACATTACTTTATATTCCACTAATTTGACAACCACATGTCTAGATCACTTACTTGTGATGAGAGACGTGGCGGGCTCGGAGACTCCACCTCAACAAAAGGAGTACATTCTAATGCATATGTCTATGTATTCCCCTACTTAAATATATCTCTAGATGAACGGTCTAACATTTACGCTGACAATTGTTTACCTTTTATTGTTATCACACATTAATCTTGCTTGACTATTCCTGTTCTTATGGAAGTTTTCATGGACTAGTAAAGAGGGACTCCATATATCCTGCCCACATTCGAAGACTAAAAAACTTCATGGACTGCTCATTTCCTTCACGTATATCACATTGTCAAGTAATTCCAAAATATTGTACTACCAAAATGTTAACTTTTTCCTTATTATTGATGTCATCCTTGACTAATATTACTATTGCAAAATGTTCATACTGTATTTATATGTGTTGAAAAATTTCAATAAAATCCCATTGAAAAGAAAGCAGCAAAATGTTCATGCAGAAAATTCTGGCAGAGTTCTGTGTGAACATTCCGCTGTGTAAACATACCCTTAGGAATATTCTATAAATAGCAGGCGCTAAAAGAACATGCCTGCAATAGGACCGCTTGGAAATGTGCCTTAGGCTATGTTCACACGGCAGAATTTCCTCACTGAATTTTCTCATTTAATTTCCTCTATGGGCATGTTCATACGGCAGAATTTTCATGCAGAATTCCGCAGAATTCTGTCGGAAATTCCACCAAATTTACTGCCCATGGACTTTGATGGCATTCTTCTTTCCAGACTTTAATTTTGCAGAATTCAGCTGTGGAATCCCATTGAAGTCAAGGGGGCTTTGAATTTAAGCTTCTGTGTTTTGAATTCATGCGGCATACCGTTCAACAACATTTTCAGAATGGAAATTGTGCAGAGTTGCAAAAATTCAACCTTCTGGACATAGCCTACTTCTTCATGCAAGAGCCATGGTAATTTGAAGCAGATTCCAAGCAGAATTTTCATGTGGAAATTCTGCCTGAAGTTAACTTGTTAACGACCCTGGACATCTATACTCGTCCATATGTCCATATGGCGTCTAAAGGTGCCTTTAAAGGGGTTCTACGGTGCTTAGATATCTTATCCCCTATCCAAAGGATAGGGGATAAGATGCCTGATCGTGGGAGTCCCTCCGCTGTGGACCCCCAGGACCTTGCACGTGGCACCCCGTTTGTAATCAGTCCCTGGAGCGTGTTCACTCCGGATCTGATTACCGACGACCACAGGGTCGGCGGCGTGTGACGTCACGCCTCTGCTCCGTGTGACGTCACGCTCCGTGATAGCTGTCAAGCCGATCCCATAGGCTTGCATTGAGGGGCGCAGCGTGACGTCACACAGGGGCGGAGGTGTGACGTAACACGCCGCCGGCCCTGTGGTCGTCGGTAATCAGAGCCGGAGCAAACACGCTCCGGGGACTGATTACAAACGGGGTGCCGCGTGCAAGATCCCGGGGGTCCCCAGCAGCGGGACTCCCGCGATCAGGCATCTTATCCCCTATCCTTTGGATAGGGGATAAGATGTCTAAGCACCGGAGAACCCCTTTAACCTGTCCCTGGTGGTCCAGTGAGGTGGATCTCCCCCCCCCCCCCATAGCATGATCGTGGGGGGGCGTTCCACTGCTGAGATAGCCTGAGGGCTTACCTCTCCTTCACTGCGGGCTCCTGACGCTGAGAATGATAAAGCCTGGCAGGACCAGGCTTTATCAATCGAGCGCAGAGCACACAAATAAATGTGGTTTTATGGAACCACATTGATCTGTATGAGGAATCAAATGATTTCTCCTAAAAGTCCCCTAAGGGGACTAAAAAGTGTAAAAAAAAAAGTTTTAAAAAAGTTTAAAAACACACACATTAACCCCTTCTTTATTAAAAGTTAAAATCACCCCCCCCCCTTTTCCCAAATTCCATAGAAAAAATATATAAACATAATAAAAATAAACAAATGAGGTATTGCCATGTGCGTAAATGTCCGAACTATAAAAATACGTCATGAATTAAACCACACGGTTAAAGGCGTAGGCACAAAATTCCAAATTCCAAAGTAGTGTATTTTTGGTCACTTTTTATACCATAAAAAAATGAATAAAAAGCGATCAAAAAGTCTTATGAAAACAAAAATGAAAATACCGATTAAAACTTCAGATCACGGCACAAAATATGAGCCCTCATACAGCCCCTAAAGTTATAGGGGTCAGAAGAGAACAATTTTAAATGTATTAATTTCCGTGCAAAATTTACAAAACAGCGCTTTTTTCTTAACCCCTTAAGGACCAAGCCCATTTATACCTTAGGGACCTGGGCATTTTTTGAACATCTAACCACTGTCACTTTAACCCCTTAACGACGCAGGACGTATATTTACGTCCTGCGCCGGCTCCCGCAATATGAAGCGGGATCGCGCCGCGATCCTGCATCATATCGCGTTGGTCCCGGCGCTCATCAACGTCCGGGACCCGCGGCTAATAGCACACATCGCCGATCGCGGCGATGTGCGGTATTAACCCTTTAGAAGCGGCGGTCAAAGCTGACCACCGCTTCTAAAGTGAAACTGAAAGTGACCCGGCTGCTCAGTCGGGCCCTTACCTGCCTCCTCGGTGTCCGATCGACGAATGACTGCTCCGTGCCTGAGATCCAGGCAGGAGCAGTCAAGCGCCGATAACACTGATCACAGGCGTGTTAATAGACGCCTGTGATCAGGATGAGAGATCAGTGTGTGCAGTGTTATAGGTCCCTATAGGACCTATAACACTGAAAAAAAATGTAAAAAAAAGTGTTAATAAAGGTCATTTAACCCCTTCCCTAATAAAAGTTTGAATCACCCCCCTTTTCCCATAAAAAAAATAAAACAGTGTAAAAAAATATATATATAAACATATGTGGTATCGCCACGTGCGTAAATGTCCAAACTATAAAAATATATCATTATTTAAACCGCACGGTCAATGGCGTACGCGCAAAAAAATTCAAAAGTCCAAAAAAGCATATTTTGGTCACTTTTTATATCATTAAAAAATGAATAAAAAGTGATCAAAAAGTCCGATCAAAACCAAAATCATACCGATAAAAACTTCAGATCACGGCGCAAAAAATGAGTCCTCATACCGCCCTGTACATGGAAAAATAAAAAAGTTATAGGGGTCAGAAGATGACATTTTTAAACGTATAAATTTTCCTGCAAGTAGTTATGATTTTTTCCAGAAGTGCAACAAAATCAAACCTATATAAGTAGGGTATCATTTTAACTGTATGGACCTACATAATAATGATAAGGTGTAATTTTTACCGAAATATGCACTGCGTAGAAACGGAAGCCCCCAAAAGTTACAAAATTGCGTTTTTTTTTATTTTGTCGCACAATGATTTTTTTTTCCGTTTCGCCGTGCATTTTTGGGTAAAATGACTAAAGTCACTGCAAAGTAGAATTGGCGACGCAAAAAATAAGCCATAATATGGATTTTTAAGTGGAAAATTGAAAGGGTTATGATTTTTAAAAGGTAAGGAGGAAAAAACGAAAGTGCAAAAACGGAAAAACCCTGAGTCCTTAAGGGGTTAAGCATTAATAGCTCTGGGATGCTTTTACTTTTCATTCTGATATCGAGATTGTTTTTTCGTGACATATTCTACTCTATGTTAGTGGTAAAATTTTGTCGATACTTGCATCCTTTCCTGGTGAAAAATTCCAAAATTTGATGAAAAAATTGAAATTTTAGCATTTTTTTTTACTTTGAAACTCTCTGCTTATAAGGAAAATGGACATTCTAAATAAATTATATATTGATTCACATATAAAATATGTCTACTTTATGTTTGCATCATAAAGTTGACATGTTTTTACTTTTGGAAGACATCAGAGGGCTTCAAAGTTCAGCATCAATTTTCCAATTTTTCACAAAATTTTCTAAATCGGAATTTTTCAGGGACCAGTTCAGATTTGAAGTGGATTTGAAGGGCCTTCATATTAGAAACACCCCAAAAATTACCCAATTATAAAAACTGCACCCCTCAAAGTATCCAAAGTGACATTCAGTAAGTGTGTTAACCCTTTAGGTGTTTCACAGGAATAGGAGAAAATTCTAAATCTTAATTTTTTTACACTCGCATGTTCTTGTAAAAGACCCCCAAAATTTGTAACCCAATTTCTCTCGAGTGAGGAAATACCTCATATGTGTATGTCAAGTGTTCATCGGGCGCACTAGAGGGCTCAGAAGGGAAGAAGCGACAATGGGATTGTCACGATGCCGGCTGGCAGGTAGTGGACCCTCTGTGCCAGAGAGGGATTGGCGTGGACCGTGCTAGTGGACCGGTTCTAAGCCTCTACTGGTTTTCACCAGAGCCCGCCGCAAAGCGGGATGGTCTTGCTGCGGCGGTAGTGACCAGGTCGTATCCACTAGCAACGGCTCACCTCTCTGGCTGCTGAAGATAGGCGCGGTACAAGGGAGTAGGCAGAAGCAAGGTCGGACGTAGCAGAAGGTCGGGGCAGGCAGCAAGGATCGTAGTCAAGGGCAACGGCAGAAGGTCTGGAAACACTGGCAAGGGACACACAAGGAACGCTTTCACTGGCACTAAGGCAACAAGATCCGGCAAGGGAGTGCAAGGGAAGTGAGGTAATATAGGGAGTGCACAGGTGATAACTCTAATTGGAACCACTGCGCCAATCAGCGGCGCAGTGGCCCTTTAAATCGCAGAGACCCGGCGCGCGCGCGCCCTAGGGAGCGGGGCCGCGCGCGCCGGGACAGAACAGACGGGGAGCGAGTCAGGTAGGAGAGCCGGGGTGCGCATCGCGAGCGGGCGCTACCCGCATCGCGAATCGCATCCCGGCTAGCAGCAGGATCGCAGCGCCCCGGGTCAGAGGACGTGACCGGAGCGCTGCAGCGGAGGAGGTGAAGCGAGCGCTCCGGGGAGGAGCGGGAACCCGGAGCGCTCGGCGTAACAGTACCCCCCCCCTTGGGTCTCCCCCTCTTCTTGGAGCCTGAGAACCTGAGGAGCAGACTTTTGTCAAGGATGTTGTCCTCAGGTTCCCAGGATCTCTCTTCAGGACCACAACCCTCCCAGTCTACTAAAAAAAAATTTTTTCCTCTGACCTTTTTGGCAGCCAAAATCTCCTTGACCGAGAAGACGTCCGAGGAGCCGGAAACAGGAGTGGGAGGAACAGATTTGGGAGAAAAACGGTTGAGGATGAGTGGTTTGAGAAGAGAGACGTGAAAGGCATTAGGGATACGAAGAGAAGGAGGAAGAAGAAGTTTATAAGAGACAGGATTAATTTGACACAGAATTTTGAAAGGACCAAGATAGCGTGGTCCCAACTTGTAGCTAGGGACACGGAAGCGGACATATTTAGCGGAGAGCCATACCTTGTCTCCAGGGGAAAAAACGGGGGGAGCTCTTCTTTTCTTATCCGCGAACCTCTTCATGCGTGAAGAAGCCTGTAAGAGAGAATTTTGGGTCTCTCTCCATATAATGGAAAGGTCACGAGAAATTTCATCCACAGCGGGCAGACCAGAGGGCAAGGGGGTAGGGAGGGGGGGAAGAGGGTGACGGCCGTACACCACGAAAAATGGGGATTTGGAGGAAGATTCAGAGACCCTGAAGTTATACGAGAATTCGGCCCATGGAAGGAGATCTGCCCAGTCATCCTGGCGGGAGGAAACAAAATGTCGCAAATAATCACCCAGGATCTGGTTAATTCTTTCTACTTGTCCATTGGACTGGGGATGATATGCAGAGGAAAAATTTAATTTAATCTTGAGTTGTTTACAGAGAGCTCTCCAGAATTTAGACACGAATTGGACCCCTCTATCCGAGACAATCTGCGTAGGCAACCCGTGAAGACGAAAAATGTGTACAAAAAATTGTTTAGCCAACTGAGGCGCAGAAGGAAGACCAGGAAGAGGAATGAAATGTGCCATTTTGGAGAATCGATCAACGACCACCCAAATAACGGTGTTGCCACGGGAAGGGGGTAAATCAGTAATAAAATCCATACCAATCAGAGACCAAGGCTGTTCGGGGACAGGCAGAGGATGAAGAAAACCAGCGGGCTTCTGGCGAGGAGTCTTATCCCGGGCACAGATAGTGCAGGCTCGCACAAAGTCCCCAACATCCGTCTCCAGAGTCGGCCACCAATAGAAGCGGGAGATGAGTTGCACAGATTTCTTGATGCCCGCATGACCTGCGAGATGGGAGGAGTGACCCCATTTGAGGATTCCGAGGCGTTGGCGTGGAGAAACAAAGGTCTTTCCTGGAGGGGTCTGTCTGATGGAGGCAGGAGAAGTGGAGATCAGGCAGTCAGGTGGAATGATGTGTTGCGGAGGGAGATCAACTTCTGAGGCATCCGAGGAACGAGAGAGAGCATCGGCTCTAATGTTCTTATCGGCAGGACGAAAGTGAATCTCAAAATTAAATCGGGCAAAGAACAGAGACCACCGGGCCTGGCGAGGATTCAGCCGTTGGGCAGACTGGAGGTAGGAGAGGTTCTTGTGGTCGGTGTAGATAATAACAGGAAATCTTGATCCCTCCAGCAGATGCCTCCATTCCTCAAGTGCTAATTTAATGGCTAGAAGCTCTCGATCCCCGATGGAGTAGTTCCTCTCCGCTGGAGAGAAGGTCCTAGAGAAAAAACCACAAGTGACAGCATGCCCGGAAGGATTTTTTTGTAGAAGAACAGCTCCAGCTCCTACTGAGGAGGCATCAACCTCCAATAGGAAGGGTTTGGAAGGGTCAGGTCTGGAGAGCACGGGAGCCGAAGAAAAGGCAGACTTGAGTTGTTTAAAGGAGTCTTCTGCTTGAGGAGGCCAGGACTTGGGATCAGCATTTTTCTTGGTTAAAGCCACGATAGGAGCCACAATGGTAGAAAAATGTGGAATAAATTGCCTGTAATAATTGGCGAACCCCAAAAAGCGTTGGATAGCACGGAGTCCGGAGGGGCGTGGCCAATTTAAGACGGCAGAGAGTTTGTCTGGATCCATCTGTAGTCCCTGGCCAGAGACCAAATATCCTAGAAAAGGAAGAGATTGGCATTCAAACAGACATTTCTCAATTTTGGCATAGAGTTGGTTGTCACGAAGTCTCTGAAGAACCATACGGACATGCCGGCGGTGTTCCTCTAGATTGGCAGAAAAAATTAGGATATCGTCCAGATATACCACAACACAGGAGTATAATAAATCACGAAAAATTTCATTGACAAAGTCTTGGAAGACGGCAGGGGCATTGCACAGTCCAAAGGGCATGACCAGATACTCAAAGTGTCCATCTCTGGTGTTAAATGCCGTTTTCCACTCGTCCCCCTCTCTGATGCGGATGAGGTTATAGGCGCCTCTTAAGTCCAATTTAGTGAAGATGTGGGCACCTTGGAGGCGATCAAAGAGTTCAGAGATGAGGGGTAAGGGGTAGCGGTTCTTAACCGTGATTTTATTAAGACCGCGGTAGTCAATGCAAGGACGTAGGGAGCCATCTTTTTTGGAGACAAAGAAAAATCCGGCTCCGGCAGGAGAGGAGGATTTACGGATAAAGCCCCTTTTTAGATTCTCCTGGACGTATTCGGACATGGCAAGAGTCTCTGGGGCAGAGAGAGGATAAATTCTGCCCCGGGGTGGAGTAGTACCCGGGAGGAGGTCGATAGGGCAATCATAAGGCCTGTGAGGAGGTAGAGTCTCAGCTTGTTTTTTGCAGAAAACATCCGCGAAGTCCATATAGGCCTTAGGGAGACCGGTTACTGGAGGAACCACAGAGTTACGGCAAGGGTTACTGGGAACCGGTTTTAGACAGTTCTTGGAACAAGAGGACCCCCAACTCTTGATCTCCCCAGTGGACCAATCCAGGGTTGGGGAATGAAGTTGAAGCCAGGGAAGTCCAAGGAGAATCTCCGAGGTGCAATTGGGGAGGACCAAAAGTTCAATCCTCTCATGATGAGATCCGATGCTCATAAGAAGGGGCTCCGTGCGGAAACGTATGGTACAGTCCAATCTTTCATTATTTACACAATTGATGTAGAGGGGTCTGGCGAGACTGGTCACTGGGATGTTGAACCTGTTGACGAGAGAGGCCAAAATAAAATTTCCTGCAGAGCCAGAGTCCAAGAAGGCCACTGTAGAGAAGGAGAAGGCAGAAGCAGACATCCGCACAGGCACAGTAAGACGTGGAGAAGCAGAGTAGACATCAAGGACTGTCTCGCCTTTGTGCGGAGTCAGCGTACGTCTTTCCAGGCGGGGAGGACGGATAGGACAATCCCTCAGGAAGTGTTCGGTACTAGCACAGTACAGGCAGAGGTTCTCCATACGGCGTCGTGTCCTCTCTTGAGGTGTCAGGCGAGACCGGTCGACCTGCATAGCCTCCACGGCGGGAGGCACAGGAACAGATTGCAGGGGACCAGAGGAGAGAGGAGCCGAGGAGACGAAACGCCTCGTGCGAACAGAGTCCATATCTTGGCGGAGTTCCTGACGCCTTTCAGAAAAACGCATGTCAATGCGAGTGGCTAGGTGAATAAGTTCATGTAGATTAGCAGGAATTTCTCGTGCGGCCAGAACATCTTTAATGTTGCTGGATAGGCCTTTTTTGAAGGTCGCGCAGAGGGCCTCATTATTCCAGGACAATTCAGAAGCAAGTGTACGGAATTGTACGGCATACTCGCCAACGGAAGAATTACCCTGGACCAGGTTCAACAGGGCAGTCTCAGCAGAAGAGGCTCGGGCAGGTTCCTCAAAGACACTTCGGATTTCCGAGAAGAAGGAGTGTACAGAGGCAGTGACGGGGTCATTGCGGTCCCAGAGCGGTGTGGCCCATGACAGGGCTTTTCCGGACAGAAGACTGACTACGAAAGCCACCTTAGACCTTTCAGTGGGAAACAGGTCCGACATCATCTCCAGATGCAGGGAACATTGGGAAAGGAAGCCACGGCAAAACTTAGAGTCCCCATCAAACTTATCCGGCAAGGATAAGCGTATCCCAGGAGCGGCCACTCGCTGCGGAGGAGGTGCAGGAGCTGGCGGAGGAGATGACTGCTGAAGCTGTGGTAGCAACTGTTGTAGCAAAACGGTCAGTTGAGACAGCTGTTGGCCTTGTTGCGCAATCTGTTGTGACTGCTGGGCGACCACCGTGGTGAGGTCAGCGACAACTGGCAGAGGAACTTCAGCGGGATCCATGGCCGGATCTACTGTCACGATGCCGGCTGGCAGGTAGTGGACCCTCTGTGCCAGAGAGGGATTGGCGTGGACCGTGCTAGTGGACCGGTTCTAAGCCTCTACTGGTTTTCACCAGAGCCCGCCGCAAAGCGGGATGGTCTTGCTGCGGCGGTAGTGACCAGGTCGTATCCACTAGCAACGGCTCACCTCTCTGGCTGCTGAAGATAGGCGCGGTACAAGGGAGTAGGCAGAAGCAAGGTCGGACGTAGCAGAAGGTCGGGGCAGGCAGCAAGGATCGTAGTCAAGGGCAACGGCAGAAGGTCTGGAAACACTGGCAAGGGACACACAAGGAACGCTTTCACTGGCACTAAGGCAACAAGATCCGGCAAGGGAGTGCAAGGGAAGTGAGGTAATATAGGGAGTGCACAGGTGATAACTCTAATTGGAACCACTGCGCCAATCAGCGGCGCAGTGGCCCTTTAAATCGCAGAGACCCGGCGCGCGCGCGCCCTAGGGAGCGGGGCCGCGCGCGCCGGGACAGAACAGACGGGGAGCGAGTCAGGTAGGAGAGCCGGGGTGCGCATCGCGAGCGGGCGCTACCCGCATCGCGAATCGCATCCCGGCTAGCAGCAGGATCGCAGCGCCCCGGGTCAGAGGACGTGACCGGAGCGCTGCAGCGGAGGAGGTGAAGCGAGCGCTCCGGGGAGGAGCGGGAACCCGGAGCGCTCGGCGTAACAGGGATTTTGGAGAGTGAATTTTGCTGAAATGGTTTTTGGGGGGCATGTCCCATTTAGAAAGCCCCTATGGTGCCAGAACAGCAGAACACCCCATATGGCATACCATTTTGGAAACTACATCCCTCAAGGCACGTAACAAGGGGTTAGACTTAACACCCCACAGGTGTTTGACGACTTTTCGTAAAAATCGGATGTGTAAATGAAAAAAAAAATTTCACTAAAGTGCAGTTTTTTCCCCAAATATACAATTTTTTACAAAGGGTAATGGGAGAAAATGCCCCCCAAAATTTGTAACACCATTTCTTCTGAGTATGGAAATACCCCATGTTAGGATGTAAAATGCTCTGCGGGCGAACTACAATGCTCAGAAGAGAAGGAGTCACATTTGGCTTTTTGAAAGCAAATTTTGCTGAAATGTTTTTTGGGGGGCATGTCGCATTTAGGAAGCCCCTGTGGTGCCAGAACAGCAAAAAATACCCACATGGCATACTATTTTGGAAACTACACCCCTTAATAAATGTAACAAGGGATACAATGAGCCTTAACTACCCACAGGTGTTTGACGACTTTTTGTTAAAGTTGGATGTGTAAATGAAATTATTTTTTTTTTTTTTTACTAAAATGCTGTTTTTTCCTTAAATTTAACATTTTTACAAGGGGTAATAGGAGAAAATGACCCCCAAAATTTGTAACCCTATTTCTTCGGAGTATGGAAATACCCCATGTGTGGACGTCAAGAACTCTGCTGGCGAACTACAATGCTCAGAAGAGGAGGAGCTCCATTGAGCTTTTGGAAAGAGAATTCGTTTGGAATGGTAGTCAGGGGCCATGTGCGTTTACAAAGCCCCCCCCCCCCCCCCCGTGGTGCCAGAACAGTGGACCCCCCCCACATGTGACCCCATTTTGGAAACAACACCCCTCACAGCGTTTAATAAGGGGTGCAGTGAGTATTTACACCCCGCTGGCGTTTGACACGTGGCCTTCAATTCCGGACAAATTTTCTCTTCAAAATCCCAATGGCGCTCCTTCTCTTCTGAGCACTGTAGTTTGCCCGCAGAGCACTTTACATCCACATATGGGGTATGGTCTTACTCAGAAGATTTGGGGTTACAAATTTTGGGGGGCTTTTTTCCTATTTTCCCTTGTGAAAATAAAAAATTTAGGGTAACACCAGCATTTTTTGTGAAAATAGTTTTTTTTCATTTTCCCATCCAACTTCGTGAAACACCTGTGGGGTGTTCAGGCGCACTTTACCCCCCATCACATTCCATGAGGGGTGTAGTTTCCAAAATGGGGTCACATGTCGGTATTTCTTTTTTTCCGTTTATGTCAGAACCGCTGTAAAATTAGCCACCCCTGATCAAATCACCAATTTAGGCCTCAAATGTACATAGTGCACTCTCTCTCCTGAGCCTTGTTGTACACCCGCAGAGCATTTTATGCCCACATATGGGGTATTTCCGTACCCAGGAGAAATTGTGTCACAAATTTTGGGGGTCTTTTTTTCCTTTTACCGCTTGGAAAAATAAAAAGTATGGGGCAACACCATCATGTTAGTGTAAACATTTTTATTTTTTTTACACTAATAGGCTGGTGTAGCCCCCAACTTTTCCTTTTCATAAGGGGTAAAAGGAGAAAAAGCCCCCCAAATTTGTAGTGCAATTTCTCCCGAGTACGGAAATACCCCATATGTGGCCCTAAACCGTTTCCTTGAAATACGACAGGGCTCCGAAGTGAGAGAGCGCCATGCGCATTTGAGGACTAAATTAGGGATTGCACAGGGGTGGAGATAGGGGTATTCTACGCCAGTGATTCCCAAACAGGGTGCATCCAGCTGTTGCTAAACTCCCAGCATGTCTGGGCAGTCAGTGGCTGTCCAGAAATGCTCGGAGTTGTTGTTTTGCAACAGCTGGAGGCTCCATTTTGGAAACAATGCCATACAATGCGTTTTTCATTTTTATTGGGGGGGGGGGGCAGTGTAAGGGGGTGTTTATGTAGTGTTTTACCCTTTAGTTTGTGTTAGTGTAGTGTAGAGTAGTGTTTTTAGGGTACATTAGCACTGACAGGTTAGGGTGAGTTTCCCGCTAGGAGTTTGCACTGCAGCGAAAAATTTGCCGCAGCCCAAACTTGAAGCAGGAAACTTACTGTAAACCTGCCTGTGTGAATATACCCTGTACATTCACATGGGGGGGCAACCCTCCAGCTGTTTCAAAACTACAACTCCCAGCATGCACTGACAGACCGTGCATGCTGGGAGTTGCACTTTTGCAACAGCTGGAGGCACACTGGTTGGAAAACCTTCAGTTAGGTTCTGTTACCTAACTCAGTATTTTCCAACCAGTGTGCCTCCAGCTGTTGCAAAACTACAACTCCCAGCATGTACTGATCACCGAAGGGCATGCTGGGAGATGTAGTTATGCAACAGCTGGAGGTACACAACTACAACTCCCAGCATGCTGAGACAGCTGTTTGCTGTTTGGGCATGCTGGGATTTGCAGTTTTGCAACATCTGGAGAGCTACAGTTTAGAAACCACTGTACAGTGATCTCCAAACTGTGACCATCCAGATGTTGCAAAACTACAAATCCCAGCATGCCCAGACAGCAAACAGCTGTTTGGGTATGCTAGGAGTTGTAGTTTTGCAAGATCTGGAGGTATACAGTTTAGAGACCACTGTATAGTGGTCTCTAACTGTAGCCCTTCAGCTGTTGCAAAACTACATATTCCAGCATACCCAAACAGCTGTCTGGGCATGCTGGGAGTTGTACTTTTGCAACATCTGGAGGGCTACAGTGTAGAGACCACTGTATAGTGGTCTCAGACTGTAGCCCTCCAGATGTTGCTAGGCAACTTACCGGCTTCCGTACGATCCAGGGAGCCATCCTCTTCTGCAGCATGACATCGCCGCCTGCTCCGATCACCGTCGCCTGCTGCCTCCGGAAGGGTAAGTGGATCTTCAGCGCCCCGTCCCCTTCGGTTCCCCGTTCTGCCCGGCCTATTTTGGGTGGGCAGGATGGGGAAAATGAAAGTTAACCCCCCTGCCCCCGATCTGCTATTGGTTGTCGCTTCTGACGACCAATAGCAGGGATACGAGGGGTGGCACCCCTGCAACTTCACTCCTATCCCTTCAGGGGGATCGTAGGTGTCTTAGACAACCGCGATGCCCCTTATATTCTGGCTCACCGGGTCATCATAGACTCGTATGACACGGAATAGGCGAAAATCGCAAGTGTGAATTCAATTGCGATTTGCGCCGATCACCGACATGGGGGGGTCTGATGACCCCCCTGGGCATTTGCACGGGGTGCCTGCTGATCGATATCAGCAGTCACCCCGATCCGGTCCCCACCCGGCGCGCGGCAGGGACCGAAATACCATCGGGCATATGGATACATCCTGGGTCCTTAAGTACCAGAAAGCCAGGGCATATCCATATGCCCTAGGTCCTTAGAGGGGTATTCCAGGCCAAAACTTTTTTTTATATATCAACTGGCTCCGGAAAGTTAAACAGATTTGTAAATTACTTCTATTAAAAAATCTTAATCCTTCCAATAGTTATTAGCTTCTGAAGTTGAGTTGCTGTTTTCTGTCTAACTGCTTTCTGATGACTCACGTCCCAGGAGCTGTGCAGCTCCTATGGGGATATTCTCCCATCATGCACAGCTCCAGGGACGGGACATCATCATTGAGTTAGGCAGAAAACTTCAGAAGCTAATAACTATTGGAAGGATTAAGATTTTTTAATAGAAGTAATTTACAAATCTGTTTAACTTTCCGGAGCCAGTTGATATATAAAAAAAAAGTTTTTGCCTGGAATACCCCTTTAACCCCGGACCTGGGCTTTTTCCATTTTAAATTTTTCCTCCTTAACTTTAAAAAATCATAACTCTTTAAAATTTTCACCTAAAATTCTACATGATGGCTTATTTTTTGCATCACTAATTCTACTTTGTAATGACATTAGTCATTTTACCCAAAAACCTACGGTGAAACGGGAAAAAAAATCAATGTGCTACAAAATGGATGAAAAAACACTATTTTGTAAGTTTTGGGGGGCTTCCGTTTTTACGCAGTACATTTTTCGGCAAAAATGATACCATATCTTTATTCTTTAGGTCCATACGGTTAAAATGATACCCTACTTGTATAGGTTTGATTTTGTATCACTTCAGAAAAAAATCATGAATACATGCAGGAAAATTTATACGTTTAAAATGGTCATCTTCTGACCCCTATAACTTTTTTATTTTTCTGTGTTCAGGGCACTATGGGGGGCTCATTTTTTGCGCCGTCATCTGAAGTTTTTAGCGGTACCATTTTTGTTCTGATCAGACTTTTTGATCCCTTTTTATTCACTTTTTTGTGGTATAAAAAGTGATCAAAAATGCGCTATTTTGGACTTTGGAATTTTTTTGCGCGTACGCCATTGAACATGCGGTTTAAAAAGCGGTATATTTTTTTAATTCGGACATTTCCGCACGTGGCAATACCACATATGTTTATTTTTATTTACACTGTGTTTTTTTTATTCTTGGAACTGCCGGGTGATTCAAACTTTTATTAGGGGAAGGGATAATTGAAAGGGTTAATGATTTTTTTTACACTTTTTTAATGCAATATTATAGCTCCTATAGGGGGGGCTATAACATTGCATTAACTGATCTTTAACACTGATTGATTCCTCTCCATGGGAATGGATCAATCAGTGTTTTCGGCGATTGAATGCTCAAGCCTGGATCTCAGGCTTGAAGCATTCAATCGGCGATCGGACTGCAGGAAGGAAGGTAAGAGACCTTCCTCCTATGCTACAGCTGTTCGAGATGCCACGATTATACCGCGGCGATCCAGAAGAACAGCTCCCTGAGCTAACCGGCACTTTTTACTTTCACTTTTAGCCGCGTGGCTCAGCTTTGAGCGCGCGGCTAAAGGGTTAATAGCGTGCGGCACCGCGATCAGTGCCGCGCGCTATTAGAGGCGGGTCCCGGCTTCTCTATGACGCCGAGCCCGCCGCAATATGATGCGGGGTCACCGTGTGACCCCGCGTTATATCGCAGGACCGGGACCCAGGACGTACTCATACGTCCTGGGTCCTTAAGAGGTTAAGGAGTTAATTTTTGTCATACAATGATTTTTTTTCCATTTCGCTGTCGATTTTTGGGTAAAATGACTGATGTCATTACAAAGTAGTGCAAAAACAGAAAAATGCTTGGCCCTTAAGGGGTTAAAGCCCCACTGATGTCAAGGTAAGGTCCTGACATGGAGTATTTCTGCTTCAAGTATTGACATGTCTTTTCTTTCCACATCACCTGTCTGACATTCTATCAGTATGTTTGGCTATTAGTACCATATGGTAACTCTTGCCATGATATTACCCCTGCATTACTACAAAATACCAATTATATAATGTCTTTCAAAAACAGAAGATGTTGTCTTTCCTGTATCTACTAACCTACCCAAACCTGAAATTCCCATTTGTCTTAGGAACATACTAGACTCAGACCTCTCATTTCCACCCTATACTCAGTCATTCACACGTTCTCACCTTCACCACGAAACATCTTTAGAATACCCCCTCTGCCCGCTGAAGATACAGACAAAACTCTTATTGTGGCTCTGATTCATTCTGGCCATGACTACTATTACTCCTACTACTTGGCCTTCCCTTCTCTAAACCTTCCCCTCTCCTCTCCATCATAAATACAGCAGCCAGGCTCATCTTTCTCGCCACCCATTTCACCAATGCTCTTCTGAGAAGGACCTTCACTCCCATTGTTTGACTTGTTAACCAGTTTGTTACTCTATATGTCAGCGCTGCATAAATAAAGATGAATATTATTATTATTGTAAATTTTCAGAAGAAAATGGCCCAGGGACGGCTATAAGTAGTCATCATGTTATCATTAAAGGGGTTAGCCAGTTAATAAAAATGTATTGTCTATCCAGGGGATAGGGGATCAGCATCTGATCACAGGGGGCGCTGAACTCTGGGACCCTCTGTGATTTTTAGAACAGGGCCTGTCTAACTTTGCTGAGCGTTCCAGTCCCCACCTTCTGAGACTAACTGGTCTAAGCAATCACCAGCTGAGACGGGTCATTCCTGTACTAGTATCTAATCGATGCATGATATTTAAAACCAAAAATTGCTCAGCCCCCCTCTCAGGTGGGGCTGAGCAATTTTAGGTTTTAAACATCGTGCATCTATTAGGTCTATATGTAATCGTGTACTGCAGGCATGAGTACTAATTGTTGCTACAAATACTTAGGCCAGGCAGCCAAGAGCAATAACAAAAAGCCTAATTGGACCTGATATAGATAGCACTGCTTTTTAACCCACATGTATTAATAAAGTTTGAGCACTACTTATTTTTGTATATGGGAAATCTTGGCTATTTTTGGGTCACGTAGGTGGCCTTATAGTTTTTTGATTGACTGTCTTACCACCACATACTGGTCTTTACTATTTTCAGTATATTGCCAAGACTAGTATGTCTCAGAAGATAGGGGCCAGAGCGCTCATTTGGGAGAGATGGTCCGCTATCAGGAGATTACAAAAAGCCTAATTGGACCTGGTATAGATAGCACTGCTTATTAACCCACATGTATTAATAAAGTTTGACACTACTTATTTTTGTATATGGGAAATCTTGGCTATTTTTGGGTCACGTAGGTGGCCTTATAGTTTTTTGATTGACTGTCTTACCACCATATACTGGTCTTTACTAGTTTCAGTATATTGCCAAGACTAGTATGTCTCGGAAGATAGGGGCCAGAGCGCTCATTTGGGAGAGATGGTCCGCTATCTGGAGATTACAGGTGGGCCCAGCAGTAGGCAACACCAAAATCAGACACTTATTCCCTATCCATAGAATGATACATAAGTATTTATTAACCCCTTAACGACGCAGGACGTAAATGTACGTCCTGATGAGGTGGTACTTAACGCACCAGGACGTACATTTACGTCCTAAGCATAACCGAGAGCATCGGAGCGATGTTCGCATCATGCGCGGCAGGTCCCGGCTGCTGATCGCAGCCAGGGACCCGCCCGTAATGGTAGACATCCGTGATCCCGCGGATGTCCGCCATTAACCCCTCAGATGCCGGGATCAATACAGATCACGGCATCTGCAGCATTGCGGTCACTAAAATGGATGATCGGATCGCCCGCAGCGCTGCCGCAGCGATCCGATCATCCAGCATGGCAGACGGAGGTCCCCTCACCTCCCTCCGCTGCCTTCCCGCAGACCAGAGCAGAAGATGACAGATAACCCTGATCAGTGCTATGTCCTATACATAGCACTGAACAGTATTAGCAATCGAGTGATTGCTTTAAATAGTCCCCTATGGGGACTATTAAAGTGTAAAATAAAAGTTTAAAAAGTTTTTTTTTAAAAAGTAAAAAAAAACGTGAAAAAACCCCTCCCCCAATAAAAACGTAAATTGGCCCATTTTCCCTATTTCACCCCCCAAAAATGTTAAAAAAATATTTTATTTTATATACATATTTGGTATCACCACATGCGTAAATATCTGAACTATTAAAATAAAATGTTAATGATACCATATGGTGAACGGCGTGAACGTAAAAATAAAAAAAGTCCAAAAAATTTATAAAAAATGGATTAAAAGTTCTATATAAGCAAATATGGTATCAATAAAAAGTACAGATCACGGCGCAAAAAATGAGCCCTCATACCACCGCTTATACGGAAAAATGAATAGGGGGATTTTAAACATACTAATTTGGTTAAAAAGTTTGCGATTTCTTTTAAGCGTAACAGTAATAGAAAAGTATGTTATCATGGGTATCATTTTAATTGTATTGACCCAAAGAATAAAGGACACATGTCATTTTTACCGTAAATTGTGCGGCGTGAAAACAAAACCTTCCAAAATGAGCAAAATTGCGGTTTTCTTTTTAATTTCAACACACAAATAGTATTTTTTTGGTTTCGCCATACATTTTATGGTAAAGTGAGTGATGGCATTACAAAGGACAACTGGTCGCGCAAAAAACAAGCCCTCATACTAGTCTGTGGATGAAAATATAAAAGAGTTAAAAAATGAAAACATAAAAATTAAATTGTCTGCGTCCTTAAGGCCCAAATGGGCTGCGTCCTTAAGGGGTTAAAGGAGAAATGCGGCAGAAATATTTAATGTATCCCCCTGTGTCGGGGCTGCAAAAACTAAAAAACTAAACTTTAACTTACCTTCCTATGTTCCCCCGTTGCGGCAGTATCGGCATCCCGTTCCTCCAGCGCTGCTCGGAATGTCACACTGCGGTCAGTGTATCACCGGCCACAGTGATGTCCCATCTTGGCCGGTGATAGGCTGAGTGTAAGGAGCTCAGGCCAGCTCCTTACATGACAGTGTGCTCAGCCTATCACCGGCTGAATCGGGACATCGCTGCAGCCAGCAATACGATGACCACAGTGTGATGTTTTGAGCCTAAGTAGTACGGAACTGAGCAGTGCTGGAGGAACGGGATGCCGATACCGCCACAACGGGGGAACGTAGGAAGGTGAGTTAAAGTTTTTTCTTTTAGTTTTTCCAGCCCCGGCACAGGGGGACATAAAAGATTTCTGCCACATTTATCCTTTAACCAGATAACTTCTTAACAGTTAAAGGATATGGCTAATATATTTAGAATATATGCGTCTTCACTAGAGATGAGCAAACTTGAGCGAAAATTTGATTCAGCCGATTCGCAGATTTTTCCTAAAAAATTTAGTTTGCGCCCAATTTATTTGCGGCAAATCTATTGTTACGCCTAGCGCTCCGGGTCCCCGCTCCTCCCCGGAGCGCTTACGGCGTCTCTCTCTCCGCAGCGCCCCGGTCGGTCCCGCTGACCGGGAGCGCTGCACTGTCATGGCCGTCGGGGATGCGATTCGCACAGCGGGACGCGCCCGCTCGCGAATCGCATCCCAGGTCACTTACCCGTCCCGGTCCCCTGCTGTCATGTGCTGGCGCGCGCGGCTCCGCTCTCTAGGGCGCGCGCGCGCCAGCTCCCTGAGACTTAAAGGGCCAGTGCACCAATGATTGGTGCCTGGCCCAATTAGCTTAATTGGCTTCCACCTGCTCCCAGATAAAACTGTTCTCTGTCCCTGCACTTCCCTGCCGGATCTTGTTGCCTTAGAGCCTAGTGAAAGCGTTACTGTGTTTATCCATACCGTGTACTTGACCTCCTGCTTGCCTTATTGACTACGATTCTTGCTGCCTGCCCCGACCTTCTGCTACGTCCGACCTTGCTTTGTCTACTCCATTGTACCGCGCCTATCTTCAGCAGTCAGAGAGGTTGAGCCGTTGCTAGTGGATACGACCTGGTCACTACCGCCGCAGCAAGACCATCCCGCTTTGCGGCGGGCTCTGGTGAACACCAGTAGTGACTTAGAACCGGTCCACTAGCACGGTCCACGCCAATCCCTCTCTGGCACAGAGGATCCACCTCCTACCAGCCGGGATCGTGACAGTAGATCCGGCCATGGATCCCGCTGAGGTTCCCCTGCCAGCTATCTCTGATCTCACCACGGTGGTCGCCCAGCAATCCCGACAGATCGCCCATCTAACCCACCAGCTGTCGGAAGTGTCCACCATGGTGCAACAACTTCAGTCGCAACTTCTGCCTCTGCTACAGCAGCAACCATCTCCTCCGCCAGCTCCTGCACCCCTTCCGCAGCGAGTGGCCACTCCTAGCCTCCGCTTGTCCCTGCCGGACAAATTTGATGGGGACTCTAAGTTTTGCCGTGGCTTTCTTTCGCAATGTTCCCTGCACTTGGAGATGATGTCGGACCAGTTTCCTACTGAAAGGTCTAAGGTGGCTTTCGTAGTCAGCCTTCTGTCTGGAAAAGCTCTGTCATGGGCCACACCGCTCTGGGACCGCGATGACCCCGTCACTGCCTCTGTACACTCCTTCTTCTCGGAAATTCGAAGTGTCTTTGAGGAACCTGCCCGAGCCTCTTCTGCTGAGACTGCCCTGCTGAACCTGGTCCAGGGTAATTCTTCCGTTGGCGAGTACGCCATACAATTCCGTACTCTTGCTTCTGAACTATCCTGGAATAATGAGGCCCTCTGCGCGACCTTTAAAAAAGGCCTATCCAGCAACATTAAAGATGTTCTGGCCGCACGAGAAATTCCTGCTAACCTGCATGAACTCATTCATCTAGCCACTCGCATTGACATGCGTTTTTCTGAGAGACATCAAGAGCTCCGCCAGGAAAAAGACTTAGATCTCTGGGCACCTCTCCCACAGTCTCCGTTGCAATCTACGCCTAGGCCTCCCGCCGAGGAGGCCATGCAAGTGGATCGGTCTCGCCTGACCCAGGAGGAGAGGAATCGCCGTAGGGAAGAAAATCTTTGTCTGTACTGTGCCAGTACCGAACATTTCTTGGTGGATTGCCCTATCCGTCCTCCACGTCTGGGAAACGCACGCTCGCACCCAGCTCTCGTGGGTGTGGCGTCTCTTGATTCTAAGTCGGCTTCTCCACGTCTCACGGTGCCCGTGCGGATTTCCCCTTCAGCCAACTCCTCCCTCTCAGCCGTGGCCTGCCTGGACTCTGGTGCCTCTGGGAATTTTATTTGTGAGTCCTTGGTGAATAAATTCCGCATCCCGGTGACCCGTCTCGTCAAGCCACTCTACATTTCCGCGGTCAACGGAGTCAGGTTGGATTGCACCGTGCGTTACCGCACGGAGCCCCTCCTAATGTGCATCGGACCTCATCACGAAAAAATTGAATTTTTGGTCCTCTCCAATTGTACTTCCGAAATTCTCCTTGGACTACCCTGGCTTCAACACCATTCCCCAACCCTGGATTGGTCCACAGGGGAGATCAAGAGCTGGGGTTCCTCTTGTTTCAAGGACTGCCTTAAACCGGTTCCCAGTACTCCCTGCCGTGACCCTGTGGTTCCCCCTGTAACCGGTCTGCCGTCCTGCCATAAGAAGTGCCTCTCCCCCCCTCCCAGTCCAGTCAGGCAAGCCTCGGTGCCTCCCCATGGCCCCCGTCCTGGTGTCACACTGCCCCGTGCCAGGCCTCGCCCTCTGCCCTCCCTCCCCATTCCCACTCCTGCTGTACTGCCTGCCGTTGAGGAAACCCTCCATTCTTTCCCGGTGTCCTCATCCCAGGGGAGGCAGTTACCGGACAAAGAGAAGGGGAGACCTAAGGGGGGGGGTACTGTTACGCCTAGCGCTCCGGGTCCCCGCTCCTCCCCGGAGCGCTTACGGCGTCTCTCTCTCCGCAGCGCCCCGGTCGGTCCCGCTGACCGGGAGCGCTGCACTGTCATGGCCGTCGGGGATGCGATTCGCACAGCGGGACGCGCCCGCTCGCGAATCGCATCCCAGGTCACTTACCCGTCCCGGTCCCCTGCTGTCATGTGCTGGCGCGCGCGGCTCCGCTCTCTAGGGCGCGCGCGCGCCAGCTCCCTGAGACTTAAAGGGCCAGTGCACCAATGATTGGTGCCTGGCCCAATTAGCTTAATTGGCTTCCACCTGCTCCCAGACTATATCTGTTCTCTGTCCCTGCACTTCCCTGCCGGATCTTGTTGCCTTAGAGCCCAGTGAAAGCGTTACTGTGTTTATCCATACCGTGTACTTGACCTCCTGCTTGCCTTATTGACTACGATTCTTGCTGCCTGCCCCGACCTTCTGCTACGTCCGACCTTGCTTTGTCTACTCCATTGTACCACGCCTATCTTCAGCAGTCAGAGAGGTTGAGCCGTTGCTAGTGGATACGACCTGGTCACTACCGCCGCAGCAAGACCATCCCGCTTTGCGGCGGGCTCTGGTGAACACCAGTAGTGACTTAGAACCGGTCCACTAGCACGGTCCACGCCAATCCCTCTCTGGCACAGAGGATCCACCTCCTACCAGCCGGGATCGTGACATCTATATTAATAATGGCTATTTCTGGCCTACAAAAAGCCTCAATAGGGGTGTAGAACACTTTGCTTTGTTCTAACACGCATATGGAGTGTGCTGGGGTAGTGAAATAATACTGTTATTCAGTATGACATGCATAGTACAAGCATTGCTAATAGAATCAGAGCGACACAGAGAGAGAGCCTGGAGGTGACATTAGAATGAAGAGACCATATAGTGGCTGAATGACACAGCGTGGAGGTGTTGGCAACATGAGGAGACCATATAGTGGCTGAATGACACAGCATGGAGGTGTTGGCAGCATGAGGAGACCATATAGTGGCTGAATGACACAGTGTGGAGGTGTTGGCAGCATGAGGAGATCATATAGTGGCTGAATGACACAGCGTGGGGGAGTTGGCAGCATGAGGAGACCATATAGTGGCTGAATGACACAGCTTGGATGTGGCTGAAGCATGAGGAGACCATATGGTTGGTAAATGACACAGCATAGAGGTGTTGGTAGCATGAGGAGACCATATAGTGGCTAAATTACACAGTGTGGAGGTGTTGGCAACATGAGGAGACCATATAGTGGCTGGATGACACAGCCTGGAGCAGGCAGCAGCATGAGTAGACACTAGGGCTTCACAATCCCTAAGATTAAAAGATGAATTTTGAAATTTAAATTGAAGATTTATGGTAGCTAGTGCTACCATAAAAACTTTTAGGCCCAGGCCCAACAGCATCAGTAAACCAGATATTGGCTGAATAACACAGCCTGGAGGTGGCTGAATCATGAGGAGACCCTATTGTGGCTGAATCGCACAGCCTAGAGGTGGCTGAAGCATGAGAAGACCATATAGTTTCTGAATGGCACAGCTTGGAGTTGGCAGAAGCATAAGGAGACCATTGAAATTTAAGATTGTTAAATTTAAATTTAAGATTTTGAAATTGAAATTGAGGATTTTTTTATTTAAATTTTTACTCCCAAGTTGTAGTGTCCCGGGCCCCGGCGTGTGGGTATAAAGGACTAAATCAAACAAGGAGTCACATGGCAGCACAAAGACAGAGCCCGGATGTGGCATCAGTATGAGGAGACCATATAGTGGCTGAATTACTGTCTGGAGTTGGCTGAAGCATGAGGAGACCATATAGTGTCTAAATGGCACAGCCTAGAGCTGGCAGCAGCATGAGTAGACACTAGGGCTTCACAATCCCTAAGATTAAAAGATGAATTTTGAAATTTAAATTGAATATTTATGGTAGCTAGTGTTACTATAAAAATGTTTAGGCCGAGGCCCAGCAGCATTAGTAAACCATATACAGTGGGGATCAAAAGTTTGGGCACCTCAGGTAAAAATTTGTATTAATGTGCATAAAGAAGCCAAGGAAAGATGGAAATATCTCCAAAAGGCATCAAATTACAGATTAGACATTCTTATAATATGTCTACAAAAGTTAGATTTTATTTCCATCATTTACACTTTCAAAATAACAGAAAACAAAAAAATGGCATCTGCGAAAGTTTGGGCACCCTGCAGAATTTACAACATGCACTGCCCCCTTTGCAAAGCTGAGACCTGCCAGTGTCATGGATTGTTCTCAATCTTCCTCTGGGAATAGCAGGTGATGTCAATCTCAAAGGTTTTAAATGCCCAAACTCATCTGACCTTGCCCCAACAATCAGCACCATGGGTTCTTCTAAGCACTTGTCTAGAAATCTGAAACTGAAAATAGTTTCACAAAGCTGGAGAAGGCTATAAGAAGATAGCAAAACATTTTCAGATGTCAATATCCTCTGTTCGGAATGTAATTAAGAAATGGCAGTCATCAGGAACAGTGGAAGTTAAAGCAAGATCTGGAAGACCAAGAAAAATATCAGACAGAACAGCTCGCAGGATTGTGAGAAAAACAATTCAAAACCCACGTTTGACTGCACAATCCCTCCAGAAAGATCTGGCAGACACTGGAGTTGTGGTACACTATTCCACTATAAAGAGATACGTGTACAAATATGGTCTTCATGGAAGAGTCAACAGAAGAAAACCTCTTCTACGTCATCACCACAAAAATTAGCGTTTGAACTCTGCAAATGAACATATAGACAAGCCTGATGCATTTTGGAAACAAGTTCTGTGGACCAATGAGGTTAAAATTGAACTTTTTGGCCGGAATGAGAAAAGGTACGTTTGGAGAAGAAGGGGAACAGAATTTAATGAAAACAACCTCTGTCCAACTGTTAAGCATGGGGGTGGATCAATCATGCTTTGCGGTTGTATTGCAGCCAGTGGCACAGGGAACATCTCACAAGTAGAAGGAAAAATTGATTCAATAAAATTTCTGCAAATTTTGGATGCTAACTTGATGCCATCTGTGAAAAAGCTGAAGTTAAAGAGAGGATGGCTTCTACAAATGGATAACGATCCTAAACACATCTCGAAATCCACGAGGGATTACATCAAGAGGCGTAAACTGAAGGTTTTGCCATGGCCTTCGCAATCTCCTGACCTCAACATAATTGAAAATCTATGGATATACCTTAAAAGAGCAGTGCGTCACAGACAGCCCAGAAATCTCAAAGAACTGGAAGACTTTTGTAAGGAAGAATGGGTAAAGATACCTCAAACAAGAATTGAAAGACTCTTGGCTGGCTACAAAAAGCGTTTACAAGCTGTGATACTTGCCAAAGGGGGCGTACAAGATATTAACTCTGCAGGGTGCCCAAACTTTTGCAGACACCATTTTTTCTTCTGTTATTTTGAAAGTGTAAATTATGGAAATAAAATCTAACTTTTGTTGACATATTATAAGAATGTCTAATCTGTAATTTGATGCCTTTTGGAGACGTTTCCATCTTTCCTTGGCTTCTTTATGCACATTAAGACAAATGTTTACCTGGGATGCCCAAACTTTTGATCCCCACTGTATTGGCTGAATGGCATAGCCTGGAGGTGGCTGAATCATGAGGAGACCCTATAGTGGCTGAATGGCAAAGCCTAGAGGTGGCTGAAGCATAAGGAGACTATATAGTGGCAGAATGGAACAGCCTGGAGTTGGCAGAAGCATGAGGAGACCATTGAAATTTAAGATTTTGAAATAGAAATTGAGGATTTTGAAATTGAAATTTTAACTCCCAAGTTTTAGTGCCCCAGGCCCCAGCATGTGGGTACAAAGGACCAAATTTAACAGGGAGTCACATGTCACGTGGCAGCACAATGAAAGAGCCTTGAGGTGGCAGCAGAAGCATGAGGGCCATGCCAACTGAGGGTTGAGTCTGAGGAACCCACCGACTGTTGACTGGGGGTGTTGTATGTCACTTGGGATGAAGTGGATGACCGAGTGAACAAATCAATCACAGCTGCTGGGTTGCTGGTCGAGACACAACTGCTAGCTGACAACGGGAGCTCAGACCTCTCGCTGCGACTCCGTCTGCCACACCCTCCTACTCTGCCTGCTCCTAATGAATTTAGGCCTCTGCCACTCCACTGTGCACGTACTGGCACTACTCTGCCTGATATACTTATAGGGTATATGAGGGGAGTACAATACGCTTCACTACACTTAAAACAGTATTTGTCTAGAACAGCAGCAGGTGTGTAATATTGGCTGTCCTTTCACAGTATAGAGGCCCTTGGCAGATTAACAGGTACAAAATAGTACACTACTTAGATGTAGGTATGTGGTATGCAATTATTAGGGCAGAAAAATGTGCTACAGTATGCTTAAAATACTTATTTTTACCTGTGTCCCAGATTCCAAAATTACTTTATAATCAAAAAATGTCAGAATACCATCTGACATTCAAAATAATAAAATGATACATACGTTCTCTGAAGAAAAGGATCCTTCATTAGACGACAATATGAGTATTGTGTGTTCCAGTGACACTAGCTCATCGGAGGAACAGGAAAACATGATACAACTTAATTCTGCAACTGACGAACCACAACAAAGAATGAACAACTTAAAGCCTACTGGAACTAAGGAACTTCAAAATGGTAAATCTACCACCTGAGATATTCAGTCAATTCCAACAGCCAGTGGTCAGTATCCACAGTTCCCTGTTTCTGCTAGTCCTTGGCAATATTGCTTTTATTACTGATATCAACATGGCAATAATGCTGGGAGAGCAACTCAAGGATACCCACATGTTTCCTACAATACACAGTCAACCAATCCTTATAATCAATTATCTGCATTTGCCAAATTCCTATAATACAAACCAGCCTTACTCTGATTTCAATGGACAGATTCAAGCACAGATTTATTCAGTTTCTGGCCCCTTTGGTACAAATTGGCCATACAATTATGCAGATCCATCCTCTTCTTCAAATCAGAATCCAGTGCCAAATCCATACTCTTATAGTTCTACTGTAAATACTGGCTGGCCATGGAGTTCTTGGCAATAATTAAGAAGACACAATGAAAGATGAAACAAGATGAAAAGATGAAACAAGACAATGATCTCTGGATTCAATATCTGAATTTTTAATTGCAAAAAATTTGCAGTTGACTACTTGCAGTAGTACTATTTATGCCAATGACATTTGTAGTTTTTTGGCACAGTTCTTAACTGGGCTAACTTTTTTTGTATGTTTTTGCATTATATCATCTAAAGTTAACATGTCTCACAAGTATTTCCTTTTTATAAGCAAAATACTTATTTTTATATATTTTTCCATTTTTATACAAGAGTTTCCTCAGGGCACTTGCCTAAAGTGTCTATAACTATTTTATATATTTGTTTGTTAGGAGTCACAAGATATGATTGTGTTGTTTTGCAATTGTTATTTATATTTGAAAGATTTTGTGATTTAAATAATTGTTATGTGTTTGCTGTCTTGTATTAGAAAACTGAATTAACACTTTTCAGCTCTTAAATGGGTACTCCACCCCTAGACATCGTATCCCCTATCCAAAGGATAGGGGATAAAATGTCTGATGGCAGGGGTCCCGCCGCTTGGGACCCCCACATTCTACCATGCGGCACCCACCGGTAACGGTTTCCGGAACCACTGGAGGCCCTCATGCTAATACCATTCCAACCATGAGAACGGAAGATTGTGACATCACGACTCCGCCCCCCATGTGACGTCACACCCGCCCCCTCAATACAAGTCTATGGGAGGGGGCGTGACAGCTGTATGCTTAAAAAACATATTGGAGTAAAACACCAGCCGGTGATTACTCTTGCCTGCACTTTCACAGTATCTAGGCCCTTGACAGATTAACAGGTACAAAATAGTACACTACTTAGATGTAGGTATGTGGTATGCACTTATGAGGTGTGAGAAGTGTCAGGGATCGCCCTTTGCTGAGGGAAAGGGACACGTGTCTGTCTTTATCTAAATTAGGCAAGCAGCAGCAAGTTCATACAATCTGACTCTTGGTCAGGTTTATTAGAAAGGTTACAAGCCAAATAAAAATAACAATACAGGAATAAAAGAAAAACCTTGCCTGTTTTACGGCACTGAGTATACAGGTAATGACCCTCATTACCAGCTGGAGAGCTTCTCTCTGCCAGCTAACAAAAATACTTTCAGCAACCTTTACCCACACGAGTGTCTCCACAGACAGGCATTCTGTGTCCTCAGCCAGAGAGAGAGATCTGACCTCCTGGCTTCTATTTTATATCCGCCCTCTCATTCACCTTAATCAATCACCTGGCAAGTGAGAGGCTCTGAAGTTACCTCACATAGGAAAGGAACCTGGGAGAAATATACCTGCCTTCTACCACCAAACCTGCATGAGTGTCACAGAGGGCAGAAAAATGCACTACAGTACGCTTAATAAACGTATTGGAGTAAAACACCAGCCAGTGATTACTTTTGGCTGTCCTTTCACAGTATGTAGGCCCTCAACAAACTAACAGGTTCAAAATAGTACACTACTTAGGTGTAGGTATGTGGTATTCTCTTATGAGGGCAGAAACATGCGCTACAGTAAGCTTAAAAAACTTATTTTTGCACAACACCAGCAATACACAACAGTGCTGCAGCACACAGTCGATGTGTACTAAACACAAAATGGGACTCTTTCACAGACTATTAAGAATGGACTGCTGGGTATGTATTATACCGTCTACAGTCCAGTATAACCAGCAGACCATTTGTGGTGGAACAAACAGGGCAGAAAAATGTGTTACAGTACGCTTAAAAAAACATATTGGAGTAAAACACCAGCCAGTGATTACTTTTGGCTGTCCTTTCACAGTATGTAGGCCCTTGACAGATTAACAGGTACAAAATAGTACACCACTTAGATGTAGGTATGTGGTATGCACTTATCAGTGTTCTCCGTCCTGTGAAAACTTTTCTGCAGCTGAGGCAACACACAGCTCTATGCCCCTCTCTGGAATATAATGCTGTTCACAGTGACTGAGGGGTTAATCGCTGCAGAAAGAATTTATTTCTGAGCAAAAAAGCTGTGCTATGTGTACTACAGAAGGCAGAGGTGACTAAGAGGTGAAACGCTGCTGCAACAAGCTTTTCTGTGTAACACACACACAGCGATGTCCGTCCTATCTCTCTGCAGTGTAATTAATTAAATGACGAGCCGCAAAATGGCTGCTGATTTATAGGGCTGTGACATCACAGGGGTGACTGGCTGCTGATAGGCTGCATCCTGCATGAGATCCAGGGTCATCCCACCTACTTCCCTTCCTGCCTTGCCTTCCCAGCGTTCCTTGCCCCATGTACTGACTTGTGGATCCACCATTTTAGATGCCCTGGATCCTGGACCTCAGTAAATGGAGTTTAATGAAGCGATTTGCGCGATAGAATCGCGGCGATATTCGCATTCGTTCCAAATCAATTTTTTCATGAAATTCGTAACAAATTCGGGTTCGTTAGCTTCGATTCGCTCATCTCTAGTCTTCACCTCTTGTTCTACTGGGGCAGCATTGTGACTTCCACATCATCCAGCATTGGAAATCAATGATCATCTTCCCCTACAAAATGTATACACTGTGTGAAGCCTGGTGAACGGCCTGAATATCTTGTTTTGTGGTTTTCAACCAACAAGCTGTTACATTTCTTTTACACAACATATAAAACATAACAATGTCATGAACTAAATCATTCTCAGGACATGGTTGCTTTAAATACAGAGTGCTCACAGCATTGTGGTTTTAGCTACTGACAGCGCACAAGTCAATAAATTGAATGACGCGCCTAAAAATAGTTCAGAACTTACTGGTCCCAGCCAGCATCTCCCGTTTCTGACCAGACATATTTTGGTGTTGTTGTTGTTTTTTTAATTCACACAGATTTCTTAGATATAAACTTTCTTCTAGTTGGATCATTGAAATAATTTTTACATCACTTTTTCTGTTATACATAAGGCAATTTTTTATGTAATTTTTGGATTAGTAGATTTTGTATTTTTATGTAATTTTTTACATTGTTTTTTTTATTAATTAGCACAAATGCATTTTTTTTAATTGTACCTCCATCAGTTATGGTCATTTCCATATGAGAAATGCACATAGGGGGTGGGGACATTATTTTAATGTATGTTTATTTTTTTTATTATTTTGTTTTTTGGTGGGGGGGGGATGGGCTTGTTTATTTTAAAGTTTACATACTGTGTCCTACATAAAGTCAACAAAGACCTTTGAGGGGCATTATGAAAACTGAATACATTTGTTTTTATTGCCATTTTATTGACTAGTTTCGCGTCATCAGACGCTTCTTCCAGCCAAGTGTGTGCATACACTTGGCCGGAAGAGGCGTCTGATGATGCGAAACTAGTTGCCATCTAGTGGTGTGCCCCTGCATCTCGAGAGTGGCCGCTCTCATTCCCCGCTTTTTGGAACTGCCATTCATTGTTTGCTGCTTCACATCTATATGGAATAAAAGTTCTTCACTGTAGGATATTCTGGATGGTGAGTGCGGTTTTTTGCTATCCTCTTCGCATACATTATTATGGTTACTGGTCCTGCACAGTAATAATTATTCTTAGTGCCTTCCTCAAAGAAAAAATTCACCCTAGTTGTCACGATGCCGGCTGGCAGGTAGTGGATCCTCTGTGCCAGAGAGGGATTGGCGAGGACCGCGCTAGTGGACCGGTTCTAAGTCACTACTGGTTTTCACCAGAGCCCGCCGCAAAGCGGGATGGTCTTGCTGCGGCGGTAGTGACCAGGTCGTATCCACTAGCAACGGCTCACCTCTCTGACTGCTGATGATAGGCGAGGTACAAGGGAGTAGACAGAAGCAAGGTCGGACGTAGCAGAAGGTCGGGGGCAGGCGGCAAGGTTCGTAGTCAGGGTGGATAGCAGAAGTTCTGGTACACAGGCTTTAGACACACAATACGCTTTCACTAGGCACAAGGGCAACAAGATCCGGCAAGGGAGTGCAGGGGAAGTGAGGTATAAGTAGGGAGTGCACAGGTGGAAACTAATTAAGCTAATTGGGAAGATTGGGCCAGGCACCATCATTGGTGCACTGGCCCTTTAAATCGCAGAGACCCGGCGCGCGCGCGCCCTAGGGAGCGGGGCCGCGCGCGCCGGGACAGGACCGACGGAGAGCGAGTCAGGTACGGGGACCGGGGTGCGCATCGCGAGCGGGCGCCATCCGCATCGCGAATCGCATCCCGGCTGGAGGCGGGACCGCAGCGCACCCGGTCAGTGGATCTGACCGGGGCGCTGCAACAACGAGGATGAGGCGAGCGCTCCGGGGAGGAACGGGGACCCGGAGCGCTCGGCGTAACAGTACCCCCCCCCCTTGGGTCTCCCCCTCTTCTTGGGGCCAAAGAACCTGAGGAAAAAAAACTCAATTTTTCCGTGATGAGGTCCGATGCACATTAGGAGGGGTTCCGTGCGGTAACGCACGGCACAGTCCAATCTTTCATTGTCAACACAATTGATGTAGAGGGGTCCGGCGAGACTGGTCACAGGGACGTTGAACCTGTTGATAAGAGAGGCCAAAAAAAAATTTCCTGCAGATCCGGAATCCAAGAAGGCCATAGTAGAGAAGGAGAAGGTAGAGGAAGATATCCGCACAGGCACAGTAAGGCGTGGAGAAGCAGAGTTGACATCAAGAACTGTGTCACCTTTGTGCGGAGTCAGCGTACGTCTTTCCAGGCGGGGAGGAAGGATAGGACAATCCTTCAGGAAGTGTTCGGTACCGGCATAGTACAGGCAAAGATTCTCCATGCGGCGTCGTGTCCTCTCTTGAGGTGTCAAGCGAGACCGGTCAACTGGCATAGCCTCCACGGCGGGAGGCACAGGAACGGTTTGCAGAGGACCAGAGGAGAGAGGAGCCGGGGAGAAAAAACGCCTCGTGCGAACAAAGTCCATATCCAGGCGGAGCTCCAGACGCCATCCGGAAAAACGCATGTCAATGCGAGTGGCAAGATGAATGAGTTCATGTAGGTTAGCAGGAGTCTCTCGTGCGGCCAGAACATCTTTAATGTTGCTGGATAGGCCTTTTTTAAAGGTCGCGCAGAGAGCCTCACTATTCCAGGACAACTCGGAAGCAAGAGCACGGAACTGAATGGCGTACTCGCCAACGGAAGAAACACCCTGGGCCAGGTTCAGCAGGGCAGTCTCGGCAGAAGAAGCTCGGGCAGGCTCCTCGAAGACACCACGGACCTCAGCGAAGAAGGACTGGACTGTGGCTGTGGCAGGATCATTGCGGTCCCAGAGTGGTGTGGCCCCAGACAAGGCCTTTCCAGAAAGGAGACCACGGCAGAGTCTAGAGTCCTCATCAAATTTGTCCGGCAGGGACAAGCAGGGGTTAGGAGCGGCCGGTTGCTGCGGAGGAGTTGCAGGAGCCGGCGGAGGAGATGGTTGTTGCAGTTGCAGCTGCTGTAACTGTGACTTCAGTTGCTGTGTCACGGTGGACAAGTATGCCAGCTGGTGATTTTGTTGGGTGATCATCGTGGAAATGTCGGCAAGACTTGACAGCGGCACCTCAGCGGAATCCATGGCCGGACGCTGCGGAGGAGTTGCAGGAGACGGCGGAGGAGATGGTTGTTGCAGTTGCAGCTGCTGTGTCAGTGGCAGCAGCTGCTGTAACTGTGACTTCAGTTGCTGTTTCACGGAGGACAAGTATGCCAGCTGGTGATTTTGTTGAGTGATCATCGTGAAAATGTCGGCAAGACTTGACAGCGGCACCTCAGCGGAATCCATGGCCGGATCTACTGTCACGATGCCGGCTGGCAGGTAGTGGATCCTCTGTGCCAGAGAGGGATTGGCGAGGACCGCGCTAGTGGACCGGTTCTAAGTCACTACTGGTTTTCACCAGAGCCCGCCGCAAAGCGGGATGGTCTTGCTGCGGCGGTAGTGACCAGGTCGTATCCACTAGCAACGGCTCACCTCTCTGACTGCTGATGATAGGCGAGGTACAAGGGAGTAGACAGAAGCAAGGTCGGACGTAGCAGAAGGTCGGGGGCAGGCGGCAAGGTTCGTAGTCAGGGTGGATAGCAGAAGTTCTGGTACACAGGCTTTAGACACACAATACGCTTTCACTAGGCACAAGGGCAACAAGATCCGGCAAGGGAGTGCAGGGGAAGTGAGGTATAAGTAGGGAGTGCACAGGTGGAAACTAATTAAGCTAATTGGGAAGATTGGGCCAGGCACCATCATTGGTGCACTGGCCCTTTAAATCGCAGAGACCCGGCGCGCGCGCGCCCTAGGGAGCGGGGCCGCGCGCGCCGGGACAGGACCGACGGAGAGCGAGTCAGGTACGGGGACCGGGGTGCGCATCGCGAGCGGGCGCCACCCGCATCGCGAATCGCATCCCGGCTGGAGGCGGGACCGCAGCGCACCCGGTCAGTGGATCTGACCGGGGCGCTGCAACAACGAGGATGAGGCGAGCGCTCCGGGGAGGAACGGGGACCCGGAGCGCTCGGCGTAACACTAGTGACCTCCTCACATTAATAGTGCTTTATCAGTACCCTCACAGGTAAAAGTGTTCCCTTATCATCTCCATACATAATAGTTCTCCAAAGTGTCTTCCTCAAAGTAACAGAGCCCCTTAGCACCCTCTTCACTTTATCAGTGCTTTATTAGAACCCTTACACAGTAACAGTGCCCCCTACTGTCTCAACACATTAATAGTGCTCCATAGTGCCTTCCTCAAAGTAGCAAAGTGCCCCCATATAGTGAGTGTCACCCTAGAACACTCTACACACTAATAGTGCCCCTACACATTGATGGTGCCCCCATAGTGCCCCTTTACATTAACAGTGTGCTTAGTACCCATACACTAAACATTCCCCACACAGGTAAGGGACTCACCTTCACTCTTCCCCATTGATTGGAGCAGTTCAGGTTAAATGCCTCTTCTGACCTATAGCCTGCACTTTGACTGACATTACACAGGCAGGCAAGACGATATTAATGCATCATACCAGCCTATATCTAATCTTGAAGGCAGCAGGCATAAAAATATAATGGCTCCCTGCTCCATAGTGTTCAACTACATCCACATCCAGAGGACAGTAGCACAGTAGCTGGTATAATCAGGGGCGCTAGGGTGAAAAGTTATTCTGACATTCATGATTTCATAATGTGTCATACATTACTGTACCATATGAACTTATTCTTACACTTATATACAGTAAAAATAGTCATTCCCTCTTCTTATGCTCAGTCCTGAATGTCATAGTCCGAAAAAAGTGGTGTATTACAAAGTTTTTCATCACTGCTTATACTATAGATATTTAAGACAAAATTTAACCACAAGTTGCATTTGAAATTAAGTGAAACAATATATAAAATCCACAGAAACATCCCCAAACAATAAAAAAAAATAGCTGCTAGATTATTTATACAACAATCTTCAAAGCACATAAGCCCCTGGACTGTTTTGTTATGTATTTCCCTTAAGCTCCTTTCATGTTTTTCCAAATAAGGTTCACAACCAGTCAGTGGCCCAAGAGACACATCTGGTCCCATCATTTTATCTACAATTTACAGACATAAATGCTTTTCCAGACTGTTTTACCACAAAATCTCTTGTATTTAGTCCCTGGAGACAAAATTCAGGAGCTCTTTGTGTGGGAATTGTTTTACAGACAGGCTTGTTTTAGGGCCCCATACTGAGGTCATTGCTTACACCTACAGTATGTGACCTTTTGGAGTGCACATCTGAAGAATTGAAATGTATATATCAGTATAGATAATATATAGTTATATAATACTACTTAGTCATTTATTTTTTAAATGTGTACATATATATATATATATATATATATATATATATATATATTTATTTTTTTTATTTGCTGATTTTTTTTTTCTCTTACTGATCTAATATAAATGTACGGCAACCATTTTAGGACATCGTCAGTCGTCAGCCGTAACTCCATCCCGCGTCAGGCGAAACAGCATCCCACCTCCTCCCTCGGACCAGTCCTCCATCAGTCATCAGCCACAACTCCCTCCTCCCGCATTCGAAACTCCCTCATCCACAACGCTGTCATCCCGCAGACGATTCTCCCTCAGACGTAACTTCTTGCCACATAGCAGAGCCGACGCTGCACAGAATGTATAGCAGAGTCGAAACTGTGAAATTTGCACATGTACTACAGACACTACATGTTCTACAGAGTCTCTATAGCAGAGCCGACACTGAATAGCATGTACAGCAGAACCCGTATAGCAGAGAGCCGACACTGACTCGGCTCTGCTACACGGCAGGAAGGTTTTTCGTCTGAGGGATGACAGAGTTTCGGATGGGGGAGTTTCAGATGATGGAGGAGGGAGTTGCAGCTGACGCCTGGCGGAGATTGGTCCAAAAGAGGAGGCGGGATGCTGTTTTGCCTAACGACTGATGATGTCCTAAAATGGACACGATATAAATGCATAAAGGATGGAAATAAGTAACTGATCGCTTGGAATCAAGTTACATTCCTTAACCCCTTAAGGACCGGGGGTTTTTCCGTTTTTGCATTTTCGTTTTTTGCTCCTTGCCTTTAAAAAATCGTAACTCTTTCAATTTTGCACCTAAAAATTCATATGATGGCTTATTTTTTGCGCCACCAATTCTACTTTGTAATGACATCAGTCATTTTGCCCAAAAATCTACGGTGAAACGGAAAAAAAATCATTGTGCGACAAAATTGAAAAAAAATGCTGTTTTGTAACTTATGGGGGCTTCCGTTTCTACGTAGTACATTTTTCGGTAAAAATGACACCTTATCTTAATTCTGTAGGTCCATACGATTAAAATGATACCCTACTTATATAGGTTTGATTTTGTCGGACTTCTGGAAAAAATCATAACCACATGCAGGAAAATTAATACGTTTAAAATTGTCATCTTCTGACCCCTATAACTTTTTTTATTTTTCCCTCTATGGGGCAGTATGAGGGCTCATTTTTTGCGCCGTGATCTGAAGTTTTTAACAGTACCATTTTTGCATTGATAGGACTTATTTTATTCATTTTTAAATTATGTAAAAAGTGACCAAAAATGCACTATTTTGGACTTTGGATTTTTTTGCGCGCACGCCATTGACCGAGCGGTTTAATTAAAGATATATTTTTATAATTCAGACATTTCCGCACGCGGTGATACCATATATGTTTATTTTTATCTACACTGTGTTTTTTTTTTTATTGGAAAAGGGGGGTGATTCAAACTTTTAATAGGGGAGGAGTTAAATGATATTCATTCACTTTTTTTTTTCACTTTTTTTTTGCAGTGTTATAGCTCCCATAGGGACCTATAACATTGCACACACTGATCTTCATCATTGATCACTGGTTTTCTATGAGAAACCAGTGATCAATGATCAACGATTCTGCCGCATGACTGCTCATGCCTGGATCTCAGGCACTGAGCAGTCATTCGGCGATCAGACAGCGAGGAGGCAGGTAGGGGCCCTCCCGCTGTCCTGTAAGCTGTTCAGGATGCCGCGATTAGCCGCGGCTATCCCGAACAGCCCGACTGAGCTAGCCGGCAACTTTCACTTTTAGCCGCGCTGCTCAGCTCTGAGCGCGCGGCTAAAGGGTTAATAGCGCGCGGCGCCGCGATTGGCGCTGTGCGCTATTAAAGGCGGGTCCCGGCTTCACTATGACGCCGGGCCCGCCGTGATATGACGCGGGGTTACTGTGTAACCCCGCGTTATATCAGGAGAGCAGGACCAAGGACGTATCGGTATGTCCTTGGTCCTTAAGGGGTTAAAGGGGTATTCGGCCTTAAAACATCTTACCCCCTATCCAAAGAACAGCGGATAATATGTCTGTTTGTGCGGGGACTCTCCTCCGTGCTAGATGATTGGTGACTACAGTCGCCACACCCCTCTATTCATGTCTATGGGAGGAGGCGTGATGGCTAGATATGAATAGAGAACAAGAAAAAAAACACATATTTGGTATTGCCGCATGCGTAATTGTCCGAACTATGAAATTATTATGTTTATGACTCTGCACGGTGAATGACGTAAACACAAAAAATTCAAAACGCCAAAATTGCATATTTTTGGTTACATTACATCCCAAAAAAATAACTTAATAAAAAAGCCATCAAAGAGCCAAAATTACACAAATGTGGTACAGTTAGAAAATTCCGCTTAAGGTGCAAAAAACAAACTCTAACACAAATCTGTAGGTGGAAAAATGAAAAAGTTATAGGGGTGAGAACAAGGTAATAAACAAAGTTTTTTTCTTTTTTTTTTTTTTAAGTTTTCCATTACTTTTCACAATAGAACAAAACAAAAATTACATTTTGGTATCATTGGAATGGTAAACAGTAACCCCCCGACCTACGATTGCCCCGACATATGATAAAATTGACATACGATGCTTTTATATGTCGGGGCTTTTAAAATGCTTAAGCTGTTGACGGATAGCAGTTTAAGCCTCCCGGACAGGTTCGCTCACCTATCCCCGCTGCTCCGGGTCCACTTCGGGATCCTCCGGCGTCTTCCGCATCTTCTCCAGGGTCCGGGCCTCGCTTTCCGGGATCGTTATTACGTCACTATGCACGCCATGCCGGCGCAGCAGCGTAATAACGTCACCAGAAAGCGAGGCCCGGACCCTGCAGAAGATGCGGAAGAAGCCGGAGGATCCCGAAGAAGACGCAGAAGAAGATGGGCCTCATTTACTAAGAGTGTCTGGTTTTTACCAGTGGGAAAAGTTGTTTCATACTTGCAGGATTCCTCTCTATTTACTATGGGGAAAAGTCAGGAACATTTTCTGACCAGCGTTTTCTAGGTGGAAATTTCCAGCCATTTACCCACAGGATTTTCTGTGAATTCAATAGTAAATGGGTCGGGTTGGATTTTTCAGGTGCACACTGTCGCAAACTGGCGCAGACATGTCTCAGACACTCTGCACCAAAATAACCAGACAATCACTGGCCGGTTTCAGCTTAGTAAATGAGGTCCAATAAGTGTGTACTGTCTTTGCTCCTGTTCTCTCCAGCAAAGTCTCTGAAAGCATTTTCTAAGAAGTTTTAAACTTTACTCATAGATGCCATGGACCTTCAGCAATAGACAAAGAATAGGCAAGTATCAGCAAGTAAGGCTTAAAGGGGTTATCCACCATAAGGTGATTTTAGTACGTACCTGGCAGACAGTAATGGACGTGTTTAGGAAGGATCTGCGCTTGTCTTGCTGCTAAATGGCTATGTCATGAGATTACCATAACACTGTGGCTAGCTTTTTGTGAACTTGTATTTCCTGTTTGACTTATGTTTTTTTGACTACAAATCCCACAATGCCATTTTCCTCCCTCACACACATCAGCCACCCCACCCATTGAAACAAAAGACCTGTGGTTTTTAATCAGGGTGCCTACATCTGTTGCATTAGTTGCAGATTGACCCATTGAAGAAGACAGACTCCCTGTCATCAGCTGACTAGTGAGTCAGGTCTCGGCTGCATTGCAAGCTGGGAAAAATCTGAGACAACAGTCATTTTGTATGCTGGTAAAAATAAATAGTGGGGTGAAAATCACAGAAGAATTGTGAGAAAACCGTCACACACAGGTACAGACACTATATTATGAACTACACTAACTTTACAGCCCCTGTAGCATAGTCAAATAAAAAAAATCCTGGAATACCCCTTTAAGAACCAACAGACCACCATGAAAAAACACTGGTTTTATCACTGGATCCTAGGAAATGTTTGTGGCATGTGAAGACAGAAAAAATACCCCAACAACACTATCGTGCAGTGTCAATTGGTTACTAGGCCCCTGTGCCTTCCATAGAAATTCTGCTGTTACAGTCTTCCTCAGGCAGGCAGTACTAACTAATCATACTATGCAATATGACAGAATTGATCAGTATAGGCAATCTAATAATTGCTTATAAAAGTCCCCTAGGTGGACTTCAAAAATGTAAAAAAAAAATATGTTTTTTAAAATATAAGAAAGCTCCTCCCCTAATAGCAATTCAAATAACCCCCTATTTAAATAAAATGTGGACAGAAGAAAAAATAAACACATTTGTTTTCAGCACATGCAGAAATGTCCCAACTATTAGGACCGAGCATTTTTCCATTTTTGCACTTTTTGTACTTTGTAATGACATCAGTCATGTTACCCAAAAAATCTACGGCAAAACAAAAAAATATATATTTGTGGGACAAAATTGAAAAAAAAAACAATACCATTTTGTACATTTTGGGGGCTTCCGTTTCTACACAGTGCATTTTTCCATAAAAATTACACCTTATTTTTATTCTGTAGGTCCATACAGTTAAAATGATACCCTACTTACATAGGTTTGATTTTGTTTTACTTCTGGTAAAAATCATAACAACATGCAGGAAAAGTAATACATTTAAACATGTCATCTTCTGACCCCTATAATTTTTTTATTTTTCTGCATATGGGGCAGTATGAGGCCTAATTTTTTGCACCGTATTCTGAAGTTTTTATTGGTACCATTTTTGTTTTGATGGGATTTTTCGATCGCCATTTATACATTTTTTTATGGTATAAAAAGGGACCAAAAATACGCTATTTTGGACTTTGGAATCTTTTTACGTGTATGCAATTGACCGTGAGGTTCAATTAATGATATATTTGTATAGTTCCGACATTTACACACACGATGATACCACATACATTTATATTTATTTTTATTTAAAATTTTTTTTTCATTAAGAACTTTTTTTGACACTTTTTTTTACACTGTTCTAGCCCCCATAGGGGACTATAACATGCATTACACTGATTGCCCACACTGACCAAAGCTATGCCATAGCATTGCATTGGCCAGTGTTTTCGGCGCTTGCTTGCTCCAGCCTGGAGCAATTTTTCACATTTTAGACGCGACTATCAACTTTGATCGCCGTATTTAAGGGGTTAATACCCAACATCACCGCGATCGGTATTAGCTACGGGTCCCGGCCGTTGCTAGGTGCCGGGACCAACCCGATATGACATCGGATCAGCCCGTGACCCCGCGTTATATCGCGTGAGCGGGCACCGGACGTGTACAGGTACGCCCTACGGCCTTTACAGGTTAAATTATATAGCTGTGTTCATCCACATGGTGAACAGTGTAAATATAAAAATATATATTCTAATTGCCAGCATTGCTAAATTTTGGTCATATAATTAATCTGAATAAAATGAATAAAAAGCAATCAAAAAGTTACATCTTCTCCAAAATTATACTGATAAAAATTACATATCACGGTGCAAAAAATGAGCATCAGTTTTGTAGACAGAAAAAAAGGAGGCAATTTTGTAAGTTAAAAATTTGCAGCAGTAGGAAAATAAAACAAAAACTATATGAATGGGTATTGCTGTGATCGTACAGACTCATAGAATCTCATATGGGTCTGTAAATAAGAAAATAAAAAAGATATTGCTATTAGAAAGGAGAAGGAGGAAAAAGGAAAATGCAAAAATGAAAACTGGCCCGGTCAATAAGGGGTTAACTTAGAATTAAGGCCATAAATATTTTAGGCTGTTAATTTTATCAATGATGTCATCAGTAAAATAGATAGATAGATAGAGACCAACTATGATTCCTCCAAAAACAGGGGGCATCGCTACCACCAGGCACTGGAGGGCAAACCCCAGCTTTCTAGCCCGGTGACCTAGTAAATATATACCTGACATGAAGCTGCAAAATTTATAGGATGGCAATGACAGTGTTACGGCTGAGGTGAAGTGGATCCGCTGTACCTGTGTGGATGATGACATGGGCCGTACCAGGGAGCAGAGTCTAAGGTGCTGCTGGTTTTAACCAGAGCCCACCGCAAAGTGGGATGGACTTGCTGCGGCAGGGGGCCCCCAGGTCGCGACCCCTGATACGACTCGTCACACAGGTTGCCGAGGTGTAACATGGCACAGGAAGGATGAGACAACTCATAGTCAGAACAGGTGGGAGGTCAGGGCTGGTGGCACTGTAGCAAGGTCAGGTCACGTAGCAAGAGGTCAGAAGGCAGGCACCACAGGAGCGAGGTCAGGAAACATAGCAAAGGTCAGATACATGACAAGGCAAGACACAAATGAATGCTTTCTCTAAGGCAATGATGGCACAAAGATCCGGCAAAGCAATAGAGGAAGTGCTGGCACTTATAACTTCACTAATTAGCAAGAACCAATTAAGGGTTGACTGGCCCTTTACATTTCTGAGAGCCGGCGCGCAGGCCAGCAGACACAGGGAGCATGAGCGAGGCAGGGTGAGTTACGGGCCGGTGGACACCTGCGACTGCATCCCAAGGTGCGGACAGCGGCACCGCCGGCACCAGGGGGGTGAACAGGGGTGCGCCCATGGCCAGCATGTCTGGCCTGGTACGTCACCCCTAATAGTACCCCCCCTTAAGTCTCCCCCTCTTTTTAGGCCACAAAAAACCTGAGAACCAGACCCCGCTCTAAGATGTTCTCTTCCGGCTCCCAGGATCTTTCCTCATGCCCAAAACCTTTCCAATCCACCAAGAAAAAGCGTCTTCCCTTAACGGTCTTGGTGGCCAGGATTTCCTTCACTTCAAAAACGTCAGAAGCATCAGTTACAAGAGTAGAAATGACATTTTTCAGGGAGAACCGGTTGAGGACCAATGGCTTAAGGAGGGAGATATGAAAGGAGTTCGAAATGTGAAGGGAGGAGGCAGATGGACTTTGAAAGAAACTGGGTTAATTTGGCGCAAGACTTTGAAAGGACCCAAGAACCTCAGACCCAGTTTGTAAGAGGGTTGCTTCAGACGAACATATTTTGCAGGTAGCCAAATCTTGTCCCCTTGAGAAAAAACTGGTGGTGACCTCCTTTTCTTGTCTGCCTGGGACTTCATGCGGGAGGAGGCGAGAGCTAATGAGCGCCAAGAATCCTGCCAAATGGCTTGGAAGTCCCGTGTCAGAACATCAACTGCTGGTACTCCAGAAGAGGCAGATAGAGGAAGAGGAGGACTAGGATGGCGACCATAGACAATAAACAACGGAGAGGTTCTTGTACACTTGGAATGGTTGTAGGAGAACTCCGCCTAAGATAACAGTTTGGACCAATTGTCCTGCCAGGCAGAAATTAAATGGCGAAGATATTCCCCAAGAATTTGGTTCACCTGCTCTACCTGGTGATATGCCGAAGAAAAGTCCAATCTGACCTTGAGGCAAGAACAGAAGGCCCCAAAATTTGAAGATGAACTGAACCCCTCTGTCAGAGATGATGTGAAGCGGTAGACCATGCAAGCGGAAAATATGTTGGAGGAATAAATCTGCCAACTGAGTAGCTGACGGAAGTCCAGGCAGTGGAATAAAATGAGGCATCTTAGAGAATTGATCAACGACCACCCAAATGACAGCAGATCAATGATGAAGACCATGGCTATATGGGTACAAGGACCCACAGCAGAGGCTGGAAAAGACCCGCTGGCTTGTTATGAGGTGTTTTGTCATAGGCACATATAGCACAGGAATGGACAAAGTCAGCAACATCACGCTCCAGGTTCGGCCACCAGTAATGACGGGAGATGAGCAAGATAGACATTTGAATTCCTGGGTGCCCGGCCAGAAGAGAGGAGTGTCCCCAGTTCAACACCTTAGCTCTAAGGCGAGTTGGTACAAAAGTCTTTACTGGGGGAAGTTGCTGAAAATTGATCGGAGCTGCTCTGGAGAGTGCATCGGCTCTGACGTTCTTGTGCGCTGGTCTAAAATGAATGAGGAAAATAAACCGGGAAAAGAAAAGTGACCATCTGACCTGCCGGGGGTTCAGATGTTGTGTGGACTGTAAAAAGAGAAGATTTTTATGGTCCGTATAGATATTGACAGGATGAGCTGACCCTTCTAACAGGTGACGCCATTCTTCCAGGGCAAGCTTAATGGGTAAGAGCTCACAATCTCCGATGGTATAATTCCTCTCAGTAGGACAAAATGTTTTCGAGAAGAATCAGCAGGTCACTCTTTTGCCCTTTCTGGTTTAACACTTCTCCGGCCCCTACAGAAGAGGCATCCACCTCGAGGAAGAAGGGCTTGTCAGGGTCAGGTCTCGTCAGGACGGGTGCGGTGGCAAATACCGACTTCAACCAGGAGAATGCTTCTTCCACTGCAGATGGTCAGGACTTGGGATTAGCACCCTCCTTGGTAAGTGCTACTATTGGAGCTACCAGGGTAGAGAAGTGAGGAACGAACTGCCAATAGTAGTTGGCAAAGCCCAGGAAGCGTTGAATAGGGCCGAAGGTCGAGGCCAGTTTAGGACCGATGACAGTTTGTCAGGGTCCACTGGAGACCTTGGTTGGTGACCATATAGCCGAGGAACGGCAGACTGGTCTTCTCAAAGAGGCATTTCTCAAGCTTGGCATAGAGGCGGTTACTCCAAAGGCATCGCAGGACCTGTCGCATATGAGTGATCTAAGTTGGGCAAGAAGATCAAGATGTCATCCAAGTACACCACAACGCAATTGTAAGTGAGGTCCCGAAAGATACCATTAACAAACTCCTGAAAAACATCCGGGGCGTTACAGAGGCCAAAAGGCATCACAAGGCACTTGTAATGCCCATCACGAATATTAAAAGCCGTCTTCCACTTGTCTCCTTCCCAGATTCTAATAAGGTTATATATCTATCACAAGTCATGCATTGTGAAAATCTTGGCACCCCTAGGCGATCAAACAGTTCAGAGATCAGTGGAAGGGTGTACCAGTTCTTGATGGTGATCTTATTAAGTCCCCGTTAATCAATGCAAGGACGTAGAGAACCATCCTTTTTCTCTACAAAGAAAAAAACAGCTCCAGCAGCAGAGGTAAACTTCCAAATGAAGCCCTTGAGAAGATTCTCACTGATGTATTCTGAATTGCCCTGAGTCTCAGGAGCTGACAAAGGGTAGAGTCTTCCCCGAGGGGGCAAAGAACAGAAGATCAATTGGACAATCTGTCATACTTATTGTAGGCCCCAAAAAGGAATCACTATGTTTAATAGAATAATAGCATGTTGTATTTTCTAAATAAACCACAGTGTATTCTAAAGTTCTCCTCTACAAGTGCCAGTGTGAGAGAAGAATACTTGTTGTCTCTTTAGACATTTATGGCTGTTTAGAGAAGACATATAAGAGGGCTAGTTAGCCAGTCTTGTTAATGTTATGCTGACTAACAATTAATTACCCATTTGACCAGACACTGAGATTCACACGTCTATGTGAAAGAGACCTCCATGGTATTCTTATCTCTCCAATAAATTTAAATGTCTAGGTAGGCCCCGAGATGAGAATCCAGGTTTTAATTACTTATATATGTCAAAAATAATCCCTGAATTTTTAATTATGGTGCCATACGTTAAGTGTGGAATGTGGGTTTAAGACCAGTTATTGACAGTTAACCCTTAATGGTAATGATGCTAATTGCTTATGCAATAGCACCCCCTAGGGTATGGGTAGTTGACATTACACCGAAAGGAAAGGCATTATGGGTGATATGCTCAATGCATTCTGGGTATTATAGTTATGTCATAGTTATTACCATATGTACACGCCCAACCTACATTCATTGGGAGGTGTGTCTAACAAATTAAAAAGTCTGGTAAACCAGATGTTAGGGACTGTAGAGAGAACACAAAGACACAAAGGAAGAAAGACAAGGGAAAAAGAAAGACAAAGAACTCTCTCCCACACACACACAAGAAAGAGGTCCAACAAGCTGGAAAAGCCATGTGAGATCCCAGCAAGTAGGACTGATCACACGGTACCAGACCAATGGCTATCCATGACAATGAGATGGGCCATTCCTAAGAGCAGAAGCAAGGTTCTTACATAGACTTGGTAAGAGACACAAAAATTGTGTTCCATTTAATTAGACCAATTTGGATAATCGTGATGGAATTATACCATTTAGGTTGGCAAATAAATGAATTAATTATCTCCATATTGAGATTATAGTTTTAGGATATCGTGAGACTTCATTCTAACTGCAGAAGAATCAAGAGTCATAATCTCTCAAAGCATTAAATAATTGCTTAGACATGTTGATAGAATTCCTACTCGCCAAACTAAGTGTAATAAGTATATTTCCCATACAGGAAACTTCAAGTTCTTCCTCCTAAAATATAGTCTAGCGAGATCATAAAACTTTGCTATTTGTCTTAATGTCTTACCAAGATCATGTATAGAAAATAGTCCAGAATGGGGTGGAAGTAGATCATAGTTCTTCCATGTTTATATCCTTAGATGGATTTGCCCATTCATGGAGTCTTGTGATTTGTAGTTAGTTAGAAGGGGGCGGGGAATGTAGTTGGCATTCCATATTGATATATCTATGATTAGACATCACCCATCTTGATATCATAAGGCTCCTCTGAACACAGTGATATGTAACCTTTTTCTTATATGATACATTGATTGGCTTTGTCTACAATTCACCAGGTCATAATTTTGATATTTTTTATAATTTATATAATTTAAATTTTTTCCTTATTAACTACTTGGGGACGGAGCCTATTATAACCCTAGGGACAGGAGCATTTTTTGCAATTCTGACCACTGTCACTTTAAACATTAAAGGGGTATTCCAGGCAAAACCTTTTTTTATATATACCAACTGTCTCCAGAAAGTTAAACAGATTTGTAAATTACTTCTATTAAAAAATCTTAATCCTTCCAATAGTTATCAGCTTCTGAAGTTTTCTGTCTAACTGCTCAATGATGATGTCACGTCCCGGGAGCTGTGCATGATGGGAGAATATCCCCATAGGAACTGCACAGCTCCCGGGACGTGAGTCATCAGAGAGCAGTTAGACAGAAAACAACAACTCAACTTCAGAAGCTAATAACTATAGGAAGGATTAAGATTTTTTAATAGAAGTAATTTACAACTCTGTTTAACTTTCCGGAGCCAGTTGATATATAAAAAAAAGTTTTGGCCTGGAATACACCTTTAATAACTCTGGGATGCTTTTACTTTTCATTCTGATTGCGAGATTGTTTTTGCATGACATATTCTACTTCATGTTAGTGGTAAATTTTTGTCGATACTTGCATCATTTCTTGGTGAAAAATTCCAAAATTTGATGAAAAATTGAAAATTTTGCAATAATTTTTCTAACTTTGAAGCTATATGCTTGTAAGGAAAACAGACATTCCAAATAAATGATATGTTGATTCACAAATACAATATGTCTTCTTTATGTTTGCATCATAATGTTGACATGTTTTTACTTTTGGAAGACATCAGAGGGCTTCAAAGTTCAGCAGCAATTTTCCAATTTTTCACAACATTTTCTAAATCTGAATTTTTCAGGTACCAGTTCAGTTTTGAAGTGGATTTGAAGGGCCTTCATATTATAAATACATAAATGACCCCATTATAAAAACTGTACCCCTCAAAGTATTCAAAATGACATTCAGAAAGTTTTTTTTAACCCTTTAGGTGTTTCACAGGAATAGCAGCAAAGTGAAGGAGAAAATTCATATATGTATGTCAAGTGTTCAGAGGGCACAGTAGAGGGCACAGAAGGGAAGGAGCAACAATGGGATTTTGGAGAGTGAATTTTTCTGAATTTTTCTGGTGCCAGAACAGTAAACAAAAAACCCACATGGCATACTATTTTGGAAACTACACCCCTCAAGGCACGTAACAAGGGGTACAGTGAGCCTTAACAGCCCACAGGTGATTGATGAACTTTCGTTAAATTGGGATGTGAAAATGAAAAATTTGATTTTAACACTAAAATGCTGGTGTTACCCAAAACTTTCATTTTCACAAGGAGTAATAGGAGAAAATACCCCACAAAATTTGTAACCCCATTTCTCTCGAGTAAGGAAATACCTCATATGTGTATGTAAAGTGCTCTGTGGGTGCACAAGAGGGCTCAGAAGGGAAGGAGCAACATTGGGCTTTTGTAGAGCGAATTTTGCTGAAATGGTTTTTGGGGGCATGTCGCATTTAGGAAGCCCGCATGATGCCAGAATAATAAAAAAAAAAAAAAAAAAAAAAACATGGCATACTATTTTGGAAACTACACCCCTCACAGAACTTAATAAGGGGTGCAGTGAGCATTTATACCCCACTGACATTTGACAGATCTTTGGAACAGTGGGCTGTGCAAATGAAAAATTACATTTTTTATTTTTACTGACGACTGTTCAAAAAATCTGTCAGACACCTGTGGGGCGTAAATGCTCATTGTAACCCTTGTTACATTCTGTGAGGGGGGCAGTTTCCAAAATGGGGTCACATGTGGAGGGTGTCCACTTGCACCATGGGGGCTTTGTAAACACACATAGCCTTCAATTCCAGCTTAATTCTCTCTCAAAAAGCCCAATGGCGCTCCTTCTCTTCTGAGCATTGTAATTCGCCCGCAGAGCACTTTACTTACACATATGGGGTATTTATAATCTCAGAAGAAATGGGGTTACAAATTTTGGGGGTCTTTTTTCCTATTACCCCTTGTGAAAATGAAAAATTTGGGGTAACGCCAGCATTTCAGGGGAAAAAACAAATTTTAAATTTTCATGTCCAACTTTAACGAAAATTTGTCAAAGACCTGAGGGGTGTTAAGGCTCACTATACCCCTTGTTATGTTCCGCGAGGGGTGTAGTTTCCAAAATGGGGTCACATGTGGGTGGTTTTTTTTTTGTGTTCATGTCAGAACCGCTGCCCCTGTGCAAATCACCAATATAGGCCTCAAATGTACATGGCGCTCTCTCACTTCTGAGCCATGTAGTTCGTCCGCAGAGCATTTTAGGTACACATATGGGGTATTTCCGTAATCAAAAGAAATTGTGTAACAAATTTTAGGGGTAATTTTCTCCTTTTACCTCTTGTGAAAATGAAAAGTATGGGGCAACAGCAGCATGTTCGTGTAAAAATTTTAAATTTTTTTTTACACTAACATGCTGATTTAGCCCCCAACTTTACCTTTTCATTAGGGGTAAAAGGAGAAAAACCGCCCCAAAATGTGTAGTGCAATTTCTCCCGAGTACAGAAATACCCCATATGTGGCTCTAAACTGTTGCCTTGAAATACGACAGGGCTCTGAAGTGAGAGCGTCATGCACATTTGAGGCCTAAAGGAATTTGCAATAGGGGCGGACCCGGTTACCTACAGTAAAACCCTACAGCAGTGTTTCCCAAACAGGGTGCCCCCAGCTGTTGCAATACTCCCAGCCTGCCAGGACAGTCTATGGCTGTCCGGCAATACTGGGAGTTGTGGTTTTGCCACAGCTGGAAGCTCCCTTTAGGAAATACTGCCATATGAGACGTTTTTCATTTTAATTGGGGGGGGGGACGTGTAAGGGGGTGTATGTGTAGTGTTTTACTTTTTATTATTTGTTAGTGTAGTGTAGTGTTTTTAGGGTACATTCACACAGGTGGGGTTTCACAGTAAGCTTTCCACTGGGAGTTTGAGCTGCGGCGGCAAATTTGCCGCAGCTCAAACTTGTAGAAGGAAACCCACTGTAAACCCACCCGTGTGAATTTACCCTGTACATTCACATGGGGGGCACCCCAAACCTTCAGCTGTGGCAAAATGACAACTCCCAGAATGCACTAACAGACCGTACATGCTGGGAGTTGTAGTTTTACAACTGTTGTAGGCACACTGGTGGGAAACCACTGAGTTAGAAAACAGACTCTAGCTCAGGGATTCCAACCAATGTGCCTCCAGCTGTTGCAAAACTACAACTCCCAGCATGGCCAGACAGTCAGGGATGCTGGGCAGGTAGTTCTGCAATATCTGGCCCTTCAAATGTTGCAGAACTACAAATCCAAGCATGCCTGGACAGTCTGGGCATACTAGGAGTTGTAGTTTTGCGAAAACTGGGGAAGAACAGTTTGGAGACCGCTAAGTAGGGGTCTCCAAACTGTAGCCCTTCAGATTTTGCAAAACTACAACTCCCAGCATGCCCAGACTGTCCAGGCATGCTGGGAGTTGTAGTTCTGCAACATATGAAGGGCCAGATATTGCAGAACTATATCCCCAGCATCCCTGACTGTCTGGCCATGCTGGGAATGGTAGTTTTGCAACATCTGGAGGGCTACAGTTTAGAGACCACCGTATAGTGGTCTCCAAACTGTGCCACTTCAGATGTTGCAAAAGTACAACTCCCAGCATGCCCAGACAGTCAGTGCATGCTGATAGTTGTAGTTTTGCAACATCTGGAGGACCACGGTTTAGAGACCACTACACAGCGGTCTCCAAACTGTGGCCCTCCAGATGTTGCAAAAATACAACTCCCAGCATTCCCACACAGCCAAATGCTGGGAGTTGTAGTTTTGCAGCTTTTAGAAGGCCACAGAGAAGATCACTTACTGCGATCTTCACTGCAGCCTTCTCTGCCGCACTTTCCGGCCGCCGCCGCTGCTCCGCGATGTCACCTCCGCCGGTCCGGGTTAGTCGGGCCATGTTTCCACCTCGCCGCCCATGTGACCCCCTCCTGCTCTGCCCCGACTTCGATCGGTGGCCAGAGCGGGGGAAATGAACTCCAACCCCCTGCAGCCCCCCCCCCCCCCCTGCCACCCCGCTCCTATCCTTTAGGATGGTCAGAGCTGTCTCTGACAGCTCCGATCATTCTTATTTTCCAGGCGATTGGGTCACCAGTGACCTTATTAGCCCGGATCGCGGGCAAATCGCTGGTCTGAATTGACCAACGATTTCCCGTGATCGCTGACATGGGGGGGTCTCAGGACCCCCCTAGGCATTGCCACGGGATGCCTGCTGATAGATATCAGCAGTCATCCTGGTCCAATCCCCGTCCAGCGAGCGGCGGTGATCGGAAATGCAGAGGGCGTATGGATACGCCCTCCGTCCTTAACCTCTTCAGGACACAGGGCGTATGGATACGCCCTGCATTCCGAGTCCTTAAGGACCGAGGGTGTATCCATACGCTCGTGGGAAATCCGGTCCCCACCGCTAGCCGGTTGGGGACCGGAGCCGGATGCCTGCTCAAATCATTCAGCAGGCACCCTGGCACATCGCCCAGGGGGGTCCCCCCCCCCCCCCCCCCATGTCGGCGATCGGAGAAAATCGCATGTCAATTCAGACATGCGATTTTCTCCAATTCCGGGCTGATCGGGTCTCTGGTGACCCGATCACCCGGAAAATAGGGCTGATCGGAGTTGTCAGCAACAGCCCCGATCAGCCTAAAGGATAGGAGTGAGGTCGCAAAGCTGCAATCTACTCCTATCCCCTGGCATTAGTCAGAACGGAGTTCTGACCAATGGCAGCGCAGGACAGCTGGTTGCCATGGCAACCCCCCGTTCTGCCAGCCCGTGGATGTCGAGGGGCTCTGGGAAGAAGATGGAGGCCGTACCTGCAGGAGAAGATGCCTGGGGACCTGGGATCTTCGCTGGAGCCTGCTGGATCCTGATCAGGTAGGGAATCGACAGTGGGGGGGGGGAATTGAAAGTGAAAGTAAATCGATCTTTACTGTGGCAACCACTAGGGGGGCCAAACTGCAATTCCCAGCATGCCCAGACAGCCAAAGGCTGTCTGGGCATGCTGGGAGTTGTAGTTTTGCAACATCTGGAGGGTCAAAGTTTGGAGACCACTGTTACAGTGGTGCCCAAACAGTAGCCCTCCAGATGTTGCCAAACTACAACTCTCAGCATGCCTCGACTGCCCAGGCATGCTGGGAGTTGTAGTTCTGTAACATCTGTCCCTTCAGATTTAGCAAATTTCATGACATTTTTGAAAATTGCTGCTCTACTTTGAAGCCCTCTAATTTTTTCAAAAAGCAAAAATATGTCCATTTTATGATGCCAATATAAAGTGGACATATTGTGTTTGTGAAGAAAAATAAAATTTATTTCGAATATCCATTTTCCTTACAATTAGAGAGCTTCAAAGTTAGAAAAATGCAAAATTTTCATGAAATTTACCACCAAAATAAAGTAGAATATGTCACGAAAATACAATCTCAGAATCAGAATATTCGGTAAAAGCGTTTTCGCGTTATTAATTCGTAAAGTGACGGTGGTCATAATTGCGAAAAAGGGCTCAGTCCTTAAGGTGAAAAAGGGCTGCGTCCTTAAGGGGTTAAGTGACGGGACGCGAGGGCGTATGCATACGCCGTTCGTCCCCAAGGAGTTAATATTTTTATGACCATAATTCATAATTGAGTTCTTACAGAATGACAAATCGTAGGATCGATGTGGAGGAAGACTCTCTGCTTGCTTCTCGCAAAACACATCAGCAAAGTCTTGATACGCGGTTGGCAGACCCGGCAGAGAGGGACAGGGAATAGGATGCTTCAGTTGAATAGTCACCAGACAGCAGATCCGGCAATCTTGACCCCAACGGGAGACTTCCCCGGAGCGCCAATCAAGAACCAGGGCATGGTGTTTCAACCACGGCAGACCGAGGAGAACTGCGGAAGAACAGTGAGGAAGCACATAGAACTTGATCCACTCCTTGTGCATAGCGCCCACGTGCATCTTCAGAGGTTCAGTGATAAACTTCACCGCGAAATTCAGGCACTCTCCATTGATAGTAGAGATGTACAGAGCCCTTGCGAGCTGTGTGACTGGAAGATGATATTTATGGACTAGAGAGGCATCCATGAAGTTCCCTGCTGAACCAAAAGCAGAAACAGGGAACGAGGAACCGGACAAGGAGAAGAGCTAGACTGGCATGTATAAGTGAGGAGAAGGAGTATTCACACCTAGGGACACCTCTTTCACGTTCCCTAGGTGCGTGCGTTTCCCGGCCGCTGAGGCCTTAGAGGGCAGTTATTGCGAAAGAAGGCGCACCACAAAAGCCACTTTAGCATGCTCAGATGGGAACTCATCAAACAAGAGTTCCATGTGCATAGAGCACTGGGTAATGAAGCCTCTGCACAATTTAGGGTCCCCTTCATACTTGTTGGGCAGAGACTAACGAAACTTGGGATCAAGAGATGCCCCAGAAGTTGCCGTCCCCGAAGAAGCCAGCGTGCGCAAGCTGGCAGAGGGAGCAGGAGCGAGGCAGGATGAGTAACAAGCTGGCGGACGCCTGCGACCGCATCCCGAGGTGCGGACAGCAGTGCCGCTGGCACCGGGGATGGAGCAGGGGTGCACTCGCGGCAAGCATGTCTGTTCACAGCGTAACCCCTAAAAGACAGGTATTGGACATTAGAGCATGTTCACACAACATGTCATTATACCAGGACACGACAAATCCCAAGGCCCAGATCACCATGGCGAATTTTGTCCTGGGGCCTAAGTTTTTATCAGCCCTTTCAATTATCCCCTTACAAATCCATGATGAACATTTACATCATGGGTTGGATGAGGGAGTGTGGAGATGGCTCAGGAGTGGGGCCCACGTCACACCTGGCTATCTTTAGTTGATGTGGTGTCGGGCTAATGGCGTGTATGTAGGCTATGCGTGAAGTGCAAAGCAGGAGCCAGCGCTGGGTCTTCAGGTTTATTGGAGGTATAAGGGAGGACAGACATGAATACACATACCGGTACACCGGACAGGTAGTGACGCGTTTTGGGTCACGTGACCCTTTGTCAAATCTGTTTGACAAAGGGTCACGTGACCCGAAACGCGTCACTACCTGTCTGGTGTACCGGTATGTGTATTTATGTCTGTCCTCCCTTATACCTCCAATAAACCTGAAGACCCAGCGCTGGCTCCTGCTTTCTTCTTCTGCATGCCTTTGGTGGAGATTGCCGGCTGCTTGGAATAGGTGTAGCTGACTGCTTCTCTTCTTCCTATTCGTGAAGTGACCTGGTGAAGTGTTGGAGACGTGAGGAGTGTTAACTCACCACACTCCAAGGATGAAGAGGTCGCCGGTGCAAAGCGACGGGTAAGGAATACCACAAATGCGAAATTAGGGAAACCACTTTGGAACTTTACTTTAAAGTTCCACTTTGGAACTTTACAGAAATTGCGACAATGTTGTACAAAAAGGACTGTTCAACTTTAATGCAATGTTCTCCAAAGGATGCTGTAGAGAACCACAGTTGCTTCTTGGCACTTTGGGACTTGTAGTTCTCCTCAACTATCTTGTGACTTGATTGAGCTAGTCGTTACTGGACTAGACTGACTGGGACTTGACAGAATTAAGCTTGACTTGGCTAAGGAGCTGACAATCACTGACTCTCCCAACTTCACTTGTAGAATCCAGTGTAAGGGCTTACCGCCAGGATTGAATTAAATGGACCGGAGCTGCCGGAGGCTTTCACTCAGGTTATCCTCTTCTTTGGCTATTGGATCTGTCAGCTCTTTTGGCACTTCTCCCCAAAGCTGAGCTGACTTGTCTTAACTAGACATGAACAGTCTTCACTGATCGACGACCTGATCGGTGGGATCCTGGTGAAGGGTGATGTCGCTCAGGAACTGGAATCTCTGCAACTGGATCTTCTGGGCCTGTCCTCATGGGGTAAGGTACAGGTCACATAGCAGAGGTCTGGACTGGATCTCCACTCACTCTCCTCTCTTCTTCAAACTACTCTCAACTAAATAGCTCTTCCCTGTCTAGACAGACCTGGGGGAGCAGGGCAGGAGACCCTGATTGGCCAAGGAGCTCATGTGGTCCCCTATGCATCATTTTACAGACAAAATTAACTCCTTATGAGAAAATGACAATACGAAGACATTAAATAGATGGAATTACATCAAAATACATTTTTTTTTTATTAATTATTTTTTATTGCGTATAAATTCACCATTATAAGACATTAGACATTACATAAAACATAACAGAAAACAAATATTAAAAATTATAATTAATACAACTACTAAATGTCTAGGATGAAAAATCCTTAGAAAGAAAGAAGAAAAAAAGAAGGAAAAAAAAGGGGGGAAGGAAAGGAAAAAGAAAAGAAAGGAAAAAGAAAAAAGGAAAAGGAAAAAAATAAGTAAGAAGAAAAAAAGTTATTGTTACGCCTAGCGCTCCGGGTCCCCGCTCCTCCCCGGAGCGCTCACGGCGTCTTTCTCCCTGCAGCGCCCCGGTCAGTCCCGCTGACCGGGAGCGCTGCACTGTTTTGGCCGTTGGGGATGCGATTCGCACAGCGGGACGCGCCCGCTCGCGAATCGCATCCCAGGTCACTTACCCGTCCCGGTCCCCTGCTGTCATGTGCTGGCGCGCGCGGCTCCGCTCTCTAGGGCGCGCGCGCGTCAGCTCTCTGAGACTTAAAGGGCCAGTGCACCAATGATTGGTGCCTGGCCCAATTAGCTTAATTGGCTCCCACCTGCTCCCTGCCTTTATCTAGTCTCCTCCCTTGCACTCCCTTGCCGGATCTTGTTGCCTTGTGCCAGTGAAAGCGTTTAGTGTGTCCAAAGCCTGTGTACCTGAACTTCTGCTACCCATCCTGACTACGAACCTTGCCGCCTGCCCCCGACCTTCTGCTACGTCTGACCTTGCCTCTGCCTAGTCCTTCTGTCCCACGCCTTCTCAGCAGTCAGCGAGGTAGAGCCGTTGCTAGTGGATACGACCTGGTTGCTACTGCCGCAGCAAGACCATCCCGCTTTGCGGCGGGCTCTGGTGAAAACCAGTAGCCTCTTAGAACCGGTCCACTAGCACGGTCCACGCCAATCCCTCGCTGACACAGAGGATCCACTACCTGGAAGCCGAATCGTGACAGTAGATCCGGCCATGGATCCCGCTGAGGTGCCGCTGCCAAGTCTCGCTGATCTTCCCACGGTGGTCGCTCAGCAATCGCAGCAGATTGCCCAACAAGGACAGCAGCTGTCGCAGTTGACCGCCATGTTACAGCAAATTCTGCCTCTGCTACAGCAGCAACCATCTCCTCCGCCAGCTCCTGCACCTCCTCCGCAGCGAGTGGCCGCTCCTAACCTCCGCTTGTCCCTGCCGGACAAATTTGATGGGGACTCCAGACTCTGCCGTGGATTTTTGTCTCAGTGTTCCCTGCATATGGAGATGTTGTCAGACTTGTTTCCTACAGAACGGTCTAAGGTGGCGTTCGTAGTAAGTCTTCTTTCAGGAAAGGCCTTGTCTTGGGCCACACCGCTCTGGGACCGCAATGATCCTGCCACAGCCACAGTCCAGTCCTTCTTTGCTGAAGTCCGAAGTGTCTTTGAGGAACCTGCCCGAGCCTCTTCTGCTGAGACTGCCTTGCTGAACCTGGTCCAGGGTAATTCTTCCGTTGGCGAGTACGCCATACAATTCCGTACTCTTGCTTCTGAACTATCCTGGAATAATGAGGCTCTCTGCGCGACCTTTAAAAAAGGCCTATCCAGTCGCATCAAGGATGTGCTGGCCGCACGAGAGATTCCTGCCAACCTCCAAGAACTCATCCATTTGGCTACCCGCATTGACATGCGTTTTTCTGAGCGACACCAAGAGCTCCGCCAGGAAAAAGACTTAGATCTCTGGGCACCTCTCCCACAGCATCCTTTGCAGTCTTCGCCTGGGCCTCCCGCCGAGGAGGCCATGCAAGTGGATCGGTCTCGCCTGACCCAGGAAGAGAGGAATCGCCGTAGAGAAGAAAATCTCTGTCTGTACTGTGCCAGTACTGAGCATTTCTTGGTGGATTGCCCTATCCGTCCTCCACGCCTGGGAAACGCACGCACGCACCCAGCTCACGTGGGTGTGGCATCTTTTGCTTCTAAGTCTTCTTCTCCACGTCTCACGGTGCCCGTGCGGATTTCCCCTACAGCCAACTCCTCCATCTCAGCCGTGGCCTGCTTGGACTCTGGTGCCTCCGGGAATTTTATGTTGGAGTCCTTTGTTAATAGATTCAGCATCCCGGTGACCCGTCTCGTCAAACCGCTCTACATTTCCGCGGTCAACGGAGCCAGATTGGACTGCACCGTGCGTTACCGCACAGAACCCCTCCTGATGTCTATCGGACCCCACCACGAAAGGATTGAGTTCTTCATTCTCCCCAACTGTACCTCTGAGGTCCTCCTCGGTCTGCCTTGGCTCCGGCTTCATTCCCCCACCATTGATTGGACCACCGGGGAGATCAGGAACTGGGACTCTGCCTGCCACAGGAAGTGCCTCTCCCCCCCTCCCAGTCCCATCAGGCAAGCCTCTGTGCCTCCCCATGGCCCCCGTCCTGGTGTCACACTGCCCCGTGCCAGGCCTCGCCCTCTGCCCTCCCTCCCCATTCCCACTCCTGCTGTACTGCCTGCCGTTGAGGAAACCCTCCATTCTTTCCCGGTGTCCTCATCCCAGGGGAGGCAGTTACCGGACAAAGAGAAGGGGAGACCTAAGGGGGGGGGTACTGTTACGCCTAGCGCTCCGGGTCCCCGCTCCTCCCCGGAGCGCTCACGGCGTCTTTCTCCCTGCAGCGCCCCGGTCAGTCCCGCTGACCGGGAGCGCTGCACTGTTTTGGCCGTTGGGGATGCGATTCGCACAGCGGGACGCGCCCGCTCGCGAATCGCATCCCAGGTCACTTACCCGTCCCGGTCCCCTGCTGTCATGTGCTGGCGCGCGCGGCTCCGCTCTCTAGGGCGCGCGCGCGTCAGCTCTCTGAGACTTAAAGGGCCAGTGCACCAATGATTGGTGCCTGGCCCAATTAGCTTAATTGGCTCCCACCTGCTCCCTGCCTTTATCTAGTCTCCTCCCTTGCACTCCCTTGCCGGATCTTGTTGCCTTGTGCCAGTGAAAGCGTTTAGTGTGTCCAAAGCCTGTGTACCTGAACTTCTGCTACCCATCCTGACTACGAACCTTGCCGCCTGCCCCCGACCTTCTGCTACGTCTGACCTTGCCTCTGCCTAGTCCTTCTGTCCCACGCCTTCTCAGCAGTCAGCGAGGTAGAGCCGTTGCTAGTGGATACGACCTGGTTGCTACTGCCGCAGCAAGACCATCCCGCTTTGCGGCGGGCTCTGGTGAAAACCAGTAGCCTCTTAGAACCGGTCCACTAGCACGGTCCACGCCAATCCCTCGCTGACACAGAGGATCCACTACCTGGAAGCCGAATCGTGACAGTTATATACCCTTTATCATTAACGTGTTCTTAAAAGTTTTCCCAAATTTCCCAATATTTTTCAAATTTTTCACCTTTGCCTTCCCTTCTTGCAATTAATTTGTCCATCGTATATGAAAATTGAGTTTGAGCTATGACCCTTACTAAACTTGGAATTTCCTTAGATTTCCATAATGAAGCCAATACCGTACGTGCATTAGTCAATATATGGAAAATAATGTATCTAGTAGTACTCGGGCATTCCTTTAATCCCAAGGACAACAATGCCATACTTGGTCCCCATAAAAATTTGTGTGGTACTATAGACTGTAAAAACCCAAAAATCTCTTCCCAAAAAACCTTTATGTTCCTACACTCCCACCACATGTGAAAGGTAGTTCCCCTACTAATTCCACATCTCCAACATACAGAAGAGACCTGGGGATACATCCTATTCACATGTTTTGGGGTTTGATACCACCTATACATCAATTTGGGTGCGGATTCCCAGTGGTTAGTGCACTTAGATAATTGAAATGGTAAAACAAATAGTGCCAACCACTGGTCATCCGATATTTTTATTTTTAAGTCCCTTTCCCATTTTCTTTTATAATTACATAAGGGTAGAGGTGCCTTTTCTTTCATATAAGAATAGGTTATTGAAAGTGCCTTTCTTGGGCTTTTATTAAACAAAAAGTAATTTGTACATCCTGAGGTTCCTGAAATGAGTGGCCAGCTAAAACTTGTTGTTATATGTCTGAGTTGTAGATATTTAAAAAAAAATCCCGGACAGGCACTGAAAATTTATGTCTGATTTCTTCAAATGATAGCAAGGAGTCTTGTTTACAAATATCCTGCAAAGATATAATACCTAAAGTATTCCAGGATGAAAAATCTATATGTGGAGCCAATATTTTTAAGCTTTCTAGGGGAATAGATTCACTATAAAAGGGATTTAATAAGCCCAAATCCAGACTATTTCTCCACACATCTAGAGCTGCTTGGATATTGGGGCCGTAAATCTGCTGAGGTATTTTAGTTAAGGATGCTAGTAAAAGAAAATGACGTAAGGAGGGTACTCCTAATATGGATTTCTCCATTGAGACCCATTGCAAGTCTGTCGGTTCATGCCACCAGTGTTTTAACTGAGCCATTTGTGCAGCTTTATAGTATGTTTGCACATCTGGACAGGCTAATCCACCCATTTTTATGGGTAAATATAGAATATTAGAAGATATTCTTGGGGGCTTCCCCTGCCAGATATATTTTGATAACAGCAATTGTAATGAATTAATGGCTTTTTTAGGAAATCTAATTGGCAAATTTCTAAAAAGGTATAAAATTTTGGGCAATAAAAAAGATTTAATAACTGCCACTCTACCCATCCAAGATGTTGAGAGGTGGGATGAATTTTTAATGCTTTGATTCAAGTCAGATATCAAAGCTGACAGATTAATTTTTAATAGTTTGGAATACGATGAGGCTAATGTAACTCCTAAATATTTTATTCCTTCTGTTTCCCACCGAAAAGAGTATGAAGTAGCTGTAGTCTCATATATAGGATTATCCAACCCCAAAGGAAGAATAGAAGACTTAGTAGGGTTTAATTTATAGTAACTCACCTCACCAAATTCGTGTATAGTCTGTACCACCACCGGAAGGGATAGAAGAGGTGATGATAGAGCTATTAAAACATCATCAGCAAATAATCCAATTTTATGAACCTGAGTACCAACTACAATACCTTTTATTTGCTCCGAGTCCCTAATTTTTTGTGCAAAGGGTTCCATAACTAACGTAAAAATTAAAGGTGAAAGAGGACACCCTTGACGTGTTCCATTTGTGATAGGAAAAAAAGAAGAAAGTGCACCAGATACTAAAATCCTAGCTGTAGGGAAAGTGTAAAGTACCATAATAGCTGCTATCAAGTCTGTTGAGAATCCAAATTTACCCAACAACGCCCTTATATATCCCCAATATACACGGTCGAATGCCTTCTCCGCATCCAAAGAGAGGAGTAGAGAAAGCATTCGACCGTGCACCGCCGCTGCTATAATGTTCAAGAAACGTCTAGTGCCATCTTGGGTCTGGCGGTTTTTAACAAACCCCACTTGATCAACATGGATCAACCGTGGTAATATTTCCGATATGCGTGTGGCCCAGAGTTTAGCATATAATTTTATATCAGTATTAAGAAGAGCAATAGGGCGAAAATTCTCAGGGAGGGTGTTGGGTTTACCCGGCTTAGGTATAGCTACAATTGTTGCTTGCAGCATTTCAGACCTTATCTGGCCTGTTTTTGCTATTCGATTAAATAGACTTGTTAGACTTGGAGCCAATGTCACCTGATGCAATTTATAGAATTAATTAATAAGTCCATCTGGACCCAGAGATTTTGCTCCTTTCAAGTGTTTAATTGCATCAAGGACCTCTTTTATAGAAAATGGAGATAGCAGTGATATTATTTGTTTAGGTAAAAGGACAGGAAGAGAGATAGAAGAGAGAAAATTAGAAATATCTGCTGATAGCGGAATCTTCTCTTCCTCTCTATTTAAATTATATAATTTTGCATAATATTGTGCGAAGATTTCTGCCATTGATTTAGGGTCATAAGCACGTGTACCATTTTTTAGTTCTAAATATGGTATTCGTTTTTTAGAAGTTTTGGATTTTATTTGTCTAGAGAGATGTTTCCCAGGCTTGTTTCCTTGCCAATAAGAGTTTAAATGTATACGTTTTAAAGCCTTATCATATTGAACATGATCTAAAGAATCTAGTTCAGCTTGTACTTTAGCTATTTGAATTGTGATCTCCTTAGAATAGGAGATTTTATTTTTCCTATGAAGTTCAGTTAACAATATCTGAAGCTCGAATCTCTTTTCTTTAGATTGTTTTTTATAATGTGATGTTTGTGATATTAAGGCCCCCTTTATTGTTGACTTAAATGCACACCACAATAATGTTTCATTAGAGACTGATCCACGGTTATTCACAAAGAATTCTTCTATTTCAGATTTAAATTTTTGTTTATATTGTGGGTGCTGTAATACATATGCATTTGCCCTCCATACTGAGCAGGGGGGAGAAATAAATTTTTGATTCGGTTACTGATTGAATAAGCTGACTATTAATTAATATATAATCAATACGTGTATAAATCTGATGCGGATGTGAAAAAAAGTAAAATCTTTGTCACTTGGATGTTGTAATCTCCATATATCAAAAAGACAGTGTTGATTTATCAATTTAAACATAACTGTGGGTTCTATCAATTTTTTTAATGATGTAGAATCAATAGATGGCCATATTGTGGTATTAAAATCTCCAAGTATAATTACTCTGTTTGATTGATCTATTTTGTCCACCCTGCTCAGAACAGACATGACAAATACTATTTGTTTCTTGTTTGGGGCATAAAGTACTGCAATAGTGTAATTTTTATTATATATCTGGCCCTGCACTATCAGATATCTACCCTCAGTGTCTGCATGTACCCTAACATTTGTCATATTTATTGACTCTGAAATAGCCACCGCTACCCCCCCTTTTTTTTTGCTGTGCGTGTGAAAAATATATATGTGGATATTTTTTGTTAAGTAGTCTAGATGCATCTGCTTGTAAAAGGTGAGTTTCTTGGAGACATAATATATCTGCCTTCAGATGACGAGCTTCTTCCCAGACTTTAGACCTTTTATATGGAGAATTTAATCCCTTAACATTCAAAGAAACAATGTGTATAGACATCTACAAAATAGGAGTTAATGCTCATAAGAAGGGAGGGCAAGTAATATGTACTCAATATATTTTTTAGAAATTTAGAACACGTATAGGTGAGTGAATATGTCAATGATTTTAGAAGAGATAAAAAAGAAAAGAGAAACGACACACTTATTTTCATATCCAACAAAAATAATAGATATACAACTAAGCATGTCTTATAACCATTAAACAAATAGGAGCCTTTAGAGTGTGGCTCCTGGGAGGGGACTATCATTCCTGGGACGGAATAATAGAATTTGTGCGCCCCCACCGGCGATAAATTTATAAATTAAACTATTTATGAATATGAATACAGCACCCTCTTAAATATTCCTAAATGGGAGAGGGGGGGAGGGGGGGGGGAGGAAAAGAAACGGAAACACAAAAAAAAAAAAAAAAAGAGGGGGGGGGGGGGTGGTAAGGTGGGAGGAGGGTAGAGGGAATGAATGTTTCCAATATTGAAAACAGTAAGATAACGCTTCACTATTTCCACTTATTCTCAAGTAAGTAAATCAAATCAAGCATAAATAGATATGAATCAATATCCCTACCTAATAATGGGGGGGGGGAGGGAGAGGGGGGGTGGAGAGAACAAAGCTTCACTGATTTCACTCATACTCAGGTAGTTAAAACAATTTCAGAGATATATCAATATGTATCAATATCCCTTTTAAAATAATGGGGGGGGGGAGTGAGGGGAATAATACTACTAATTTCTTTATAGAAAGAAAAAAAAAAAAAAGCAACAGTATAGGCTTTGCTCTTTTTACTTATACTCAAATAATAAATTCAAACGTAGGTCATTATATATCAATATCCTTATCTAACAGTGGATGAAGGGAAGGGGAAAGGGAGGGAAAGGGGGGGTAAAGATGGGAGAGGGGAGGGGATGGGTACTATCAATATCTCCATAGACATAAGTAAAATAGGGCTACGGGGGGTGGGGGGGGGGGATGAATGCTACCAGTGTCATACACAGCAGGAAAAAGTTTTACTGTTTTTAGTTATACTCAGATAATCAAGTCAGACATAGGTCATTATATTAAAGTTATCATGTTGTTCTTCGTTTTCCACGTTGGACTAAAGTCCAATCTTTCGGAAGTTTTTTTAATTGGTATACTTCTTCTTTATCTTGAAAAGTATTATCCATAGGAATTAAGTGCCACTGTTGGCACAGTGCTATCAGCTCTGAAGGGGTCCCAACCACATATTTGCGAGTGTTATAGGTAACAATAATTTTTGTGGGAAAACTCCATTTATACACTATTCCATGCTTTCTCAAAGCTTGTGTCCCTACTGCGAATTCACGTCTTCTAGCAAGTGTCTCTGCTGAAAGGTCATTAAACACAAGAAGACCTGTATACTCCTGAGGGAGCGAAGTCACATTACGCATTACGTGCAAATTTTTTTCCTTCACGTGGAAATAGTGCATTCTTAGTATAATGTCTCTTGATGCACTTACTGGTGCAGTTTTAGCTTTATAAAGTCTTTGGATTCTATCCATTAATAAATCCGATGCTGTAGCATTAGGTAATAATGCCTGGAAAAAACTCTGAACAAACACTGGTAACTGATCATCTTTAATGGTTTCAGGGATTCCTCGCACCCGAAGGTTATTCCTTCTAGTGCGATCCTCCAAATCTGCTATTTTATTTTTTAGACCTTTAACTTCATTTTCCAAACTTGAGATTGCTTCTATAGCACTATTATGATTTTCAACTATTGTTTCAACTTTTTCCTCCATTCCTCCCGTACGGGTCCCCAGAGCATGCAGATCTCTCTGTATACTTGTCATTGCAGATCTTATCTCTACTTGTATAGAATTTTTTTATTCTGCTACAATGGCGCGTAGCATCCCCTCTGTAATGCTTTGGTTACTGCTTGACATCCTGCGCTCCCCCTGTATAGCATTTGCTGGGCAGTTATGCTCCCCCTGTCTGCCGCTTATTACTGGGGTGCTTTCCCTCTGTATGCCACTAGTTGAAGAGGCCCGGACCTCTCTTGTATCATTTATTAATAAAGTTCCATCTACCTGGGTGCCACTTATTTGGGGTGCCTGTTCCCTCTGTATATCAATTATAGGCAAAGTATATTCCCCCTGTGCACCACTTGTTAGGGAGGTGGGCACTCCCGTTTCCTCTCCCGGTGCTGTCGCCATCTGTAGGGAGCTTTTGGGGGTACAGTCTGCCTTAGGAGAGTCCTCTTTTCCCGATGATTCGGATATGTTCCTGGGGCTGAGGTACGGTAGTGTCCCACACGGTGTCCTCTGAAGCTGCTCACGGACCTCTGCAACTTCCTCCCCCGTCACGTGGGTCTCTATTCTTGTGGGACTCGCAGCACGGGCGTCTCCCTCGGCTCTGGGGCTCACCATATGCTTCCCGGAATGGAAGAAATCTGTAAGTTTCACCGGGGTCCTTTTTGCCCTCCTTGTTCTCGGCATCGAGGTGTAGTCTCAGCGCTGCAGCCGCTGCACCAGCAGGAGAGGAACACAGCAAACAGGTAAATCCGGGATATTTGTTCTGCCTGTCCCCAGGTACAGAAGAGTTTATACGGCTTAGAGAGTGGGTGCTGTATGCTTAGATCGCCGGAGGCATACGGAGCTCACAAGCTATGCGAGCCACGCCATGCGCCTATAGGCCACACCCCCTCATTAAATTAAATGGTTTTCACTCAAAATACATTTTAACACATACAACATTTAAACCTAAGCAGTGAGCTGAAGCAGACACAGTAAAGTGACTTCCACATGACAGGCCTGGTGAACAAGCCTGTTCCGCAACGGAACACCACACTGACGTCTGATGGTAATGACAGACATCTGAGATCACTCCAATGTCCATAAATTTTGGCGTGCATATGTCGCGGTCTAGTGGTCGGATTTCATAGATAAATGTGATATTTCTAAATTACAATGATCTTTATAAGCTAGCAAACAATTAAAAAATGAGAAAAAAAAAGTTTAAATTACTCCTATTTTTCAAATAAAAAAAGTACAAAAATTAATTGACATAAACATATTTGGTATCCTTGTATATCATGAATAGTCCAAACTATTAACTCACCATATTTATTATCCTGCATAGTCAATGGCAAAAAGGCAAAAAAATAAAATATATACAAAGTGATCAAAAAGTCAATACTACTAAAAAATGTTAAATTACAAATCCAGGCTACTGCCATTTTTTTTGCTGGCTCCTAGACTGAAAACACCACCGGACCTGTGTAATGCTTCATTTCTCCTGCAGTGGAGCTTTCATCTGGGTTATATCACAGATTTCAACTGCTTGCTGGGGATCTCAGCACCAAGCATATAGCCTCCTGTGAATATTTGAGAGTCTAGAGTATATTTCTTACTGGAACTGTGCAGGATGCATGTATAAAATACAATGAGATAATGATTCACATCTCTGAGTCATGGGAAAACATATACAATAACTGGATGCTGTTACGCCTAGCGCTCCGGGTCCCCGCTCCTCCCCGGAGCGCTCACGGCGTCTTTCTCCCTGCAGCTCCCCGGTCAGTCCCGCTGACCGGGAGCGCTGCTCTGTCATGGCCGTTGGGGATGCGATTCGCACAGCGGGACGCGCCCGCTCGCGAATCGCATCCCAGGTCACTTACCCGTTCCCGTCCCCTGCTGTCATGTGCTGGCGCGCGCGGCTCCGCTCTCTAGGGCGCGCGCGCGCGCCAGCTCCCTGAGACTTAAAGGGCCAGTGCACCAATGATTGGTGCCTGGCCCAATTAGCTTAATTGGCTTCCACCTGGTCCCTGACTATATCTATCCTCCTCCCATGCACTTCCTTGCCGGATCTTGTTGCCCTTGTGCCTAGTGAAAGCGTTTTGTGTGTTTAAAGCCTGTGTACCAGAACTTCTGCTATCACCCCTGACTACGAACCTTGCCGCCTGCCCCCGACCTTCTGCTACGTCCGACTTTGCTTCTGCCTACTCCCTTGTACCTCGCCTATCTTCAGCAGCCAGAGAGGTGAGCCGTTGCTAGTGGATACGACCTGGTCACTACCGCCGCAGCAAGACCATCCCGCTTTGCGGCGGGCTCTGGTGAAAACCAGTAGTGTCTTAGAACCGGTCCACTAGCACGGTCCACGCAATCCCTCTCTGGCACAGAGGATCCACCTCCTGCCAGCCGGCATCGTGACAGTAGATCCGGCCATGGATCCCGCTGAAGTTCCTCTGCCAGTTGTCGCTGACCTCCCTACGCTGGTCGCCCAGCAAGCTCGTCAGATCGCCCAACAAGATCACCAGCTGTCGTACTTGACCACCATGACACAGCAACTCCAGTCACAACTACAGCAAGTACAGTCACAGCTACAGCAGCAACAACCATCTCCTCCGCCAGCTCCTGCACCCCTTCCGCAGCGAGTGGCCACTCCTAGCCTCCGCCTGTCCTTGCCGGACAAATTTAATGGGGACTCTAAGTTTTGCCGTGGCTTTCTTTCGCAATGTTCCCTGCACATGGAGATGATGTCGGACCAGTTTCCTACTGAAAGGTCTAAGGTGGCTTTCGTAGTCAGCCTTCTGTCTGGAAAAGCTCTGTCATGGGCCACACCGCTCTGGGACCGCAATGACCCCGTCACTGCCTCTGTACACTCCTTCTTCTCGGAAATTCGAAGTGTCTTTGAGGAACCTGCCCGAGCCTCTTCTGCTGAGACTGCCCTGCTGAACCTGGTCCAGGGTAATTCCTCCGTTGGCGAGTACGCCATACAATTCCGTACTCTTGCCTCTGAACTATCCTGGAATAATGAGGCTCTCTGCGCGACCTTTAAAAAAGGCCTATCCAGCAACATTAAAGATGTTCTGGCCGCACGAGAGACTCCTGCTAACCTGCATGAACTCATTCATCTAGCCACTCGCATTGACATGCGTTTTTCTGAGAGGCATCAAGAGCTCCGCCAGGAAAAAGACTTAGATCTCTGGACACCTCTCCCACAGTCTCCACTGCAATCTGCGCCTAGGCCTCCCGCCGAGGAGGCCATGCAAGTGGATCGGTCTCGCCTGACCCTGGAAGAGAGGAATCGCCGTAAGGAAGAGAATCTTTGTCTGTACTGTGCCAGTACTGAACATTTTTTGGTGGATTGCCCAATCCGTCCTCCACGTCTGGGAACCGCACGCTCGCACCCAGCTCTCGTGGGTGTGGCGTCTCTTGATGCTAAGTCGGCTTCTCCACGTCTCACGGTGCCTGTTCGGATTTCTACTTCAGCCAGCTCTTCCCTCTCAGCCGTGGCCTGCCTGGACTCTGGAGCTTCTGGGAATTTTATTCGGGAGTCCTTAGTGAATAAATTCCGCATTCCGGTGACCCGTCTTGTCAAGCCACTCCACGTTTCCGCGGTCAACGGAGCCAAGTTGGATTGCACCGTGCGTTTCCGCACGGAGCCCCTCCTAATGTGCATCGGACCTCATCACGAGGAAATTGTATTTTTGGTCCTTCCTAATTGCACTTCTGAAGTTCTCCTTGGACTACCCTGGCTTCAACACCATTCCCCAACCCTGGATTGGTCCACTGGGGAGATCAAGAGTTGGGGCCCCTCTTGTTCCAAGGACTGCCTTCAACCGGTTCCCAGTACTCCCTGCCGTGACCCTGTGGTTCCTTCTGTATCCGGTCCCCCTAAGGTCATTAAGGACTCTGCCTGCCACAAGAAATGCCTCTCCCCCCCTCCCAGTCCCATCAGGCAAGCCCCTGTGTCCCCGCATGGCCCTCGTCCTGGTGTCACACTGCCCCGTGCCAGGTCTTGCCCTCTGCCCTCTCTCCCCATTCCTACTCCTGCTGTTCTGCCTGCCGTTGAGGAATCCCTCCATCCTTTCCCGGTGTCCTCATCCCAGGGGAGGCAGTTACCGGATAAAGAGAAGGGGAGACCTAAGGGGGGGGGTACTGTTACGCCTAGCGCTCCGGGTCCCCGCTCCTCCCCGGAGCGCTCACGGCGTCTTTCTCCCTGCAGCTCCCCGGTCAGTCCCGCTGACCGGGAGCGCTGCTCTGTCATGGCCGTTGGGGATGCGATTCGCACAGCGGGACGCGCCCGCTCGCGAATCGCATCCCAGGTCACTTACCCGTTCCCGTCCCCTGCTGTCATGTGCTGGCGCGCGCGGCTCCGCTCTCTAGGGCGCGCGCGCGCCAGCTCCCTGAGACTTAAAGGGCCAGTGCACCAATGATTGGTGCCTGGCCCAATTAGCTTAATTGGCTTCCACCTGGTCCCTGACTATATCTATCCTCCTCCCATGCACTTCCTTGCCGGATCTTGTTGCCCTTGTGCCTAGTGAAAGCGTTTTGTGTGTTTAAAGCCTGTGTACCAGAACTTCTGCTATCACCCCTGACTACGAACCTTGCCGCCTGCCCCCGACCTTCTGCTACGTCCGACTTTGCTTCTGCCTACTCCCTTGTACCTCGCCTATCTTCAGCAGCCAGAGAGGTGAGCCGTTGCTAGTGGATACGACCTGGTCACTACCGCCGCAGCAAGACCATCCCGCTTTGCGGCGGGCTCTGGTGAAAACCAGTAGTGTCTTAGAACCGGTCCACTAGCACGGTCCACGCAATCCCTCTCTGGCACAGAGGATCCACCTCCTGCCAGCCGGCATCGTGACAGATGCCTATATCTAATGGCTGACAAATTAGTATTGTTGGTAGACAGACATACTTTGTTAACAAACTACACTGAACTTTTTCTCCAAATCATGATGGTAAAAATGTGTATTTTTATATGATAAATAAAATTGTTGCAAATTTTCAAGCAGTTGCTTTTGTGCGTAAATATTGTAACTTTTACTATGTTTTGCGCAAAATTAAAAGCATTGTGCAAAAAATTGCAACTTTTCTTTCACAATAGTTTTCTAGTGAAAAAATAGATACATTCCCCCTTAGAGTACAATAAAATCAAGAATACTATTCAGGCCTAAAATGCCTAACAATATCATCTACGTTTTATAGTCAGAAGGTTTATAGTGTACCTGTCACCTAAAAAACTTTTGACATGTCCTAGCGATAGGTGAAAAGTTTTGATTGGCGGGTGTCTGAGTGTTAAGACCTCTGCCGATCAGGAGAACGGGCTAGGAGAACTCTGCCAGGCGCTCTTCTCCCTTCTCTGGGTTACGTGATTGAGAAACTCTCCATAGACTTACCACATGAGGCCATCTCGAACACTTGACCCGTTGAGAGAGTCGTGAATTTCTCCCGGCTACCTCGGTGGAGGTCTGGGCCCCCATCAATCAAAACTTTTAACATGCCGCTAGGACATGTGAAAAGTTTTTCCAAATGACAGTGCCCTTTAAATGGGATGATTATTGGTCTAATGAGCTCACAAATCGCATTTTTGTCAGCCATTAACCCCTTAAGGATCAAGAATATACCGGTACGTCCTGAGTCCTCTCCCTTACTATAACGCAGGGGCCGCAGCGTGGGCCCATGTCATAGCGGGTCGGGCCCGGCACCTAGCAACGGCCGGGACCCGTGGCTAAAAGCGCACGGCACTGATCACTGTGCCGCGTGCTATTAACCCTTTAGACGTGGCATTCAAAGTTGATCGCCGCATCTAAAGTGAAACTAACTGCTGCCGGTTAGCTCAGGTGGATGTTCGGGATCGCTGCGCCGATATTACGGCATCCCAAACAGCTGTAGGACACGAGGAGGGTCCCCTTACCTACCTCCTGGAGTCCAATCGCTGAATGACTGCTCAGTGCCTGAGATCCAGGCATGAGCAGTCAAGCGGCAGAATCATTGATCAATGATTTCCTATGAGAAACCATTGATCAATGTAAAAGATCAGTGTGTGCAGTGTTATAGCCCCCTATGAAAGCTATAACACTGCAAAAAAGTGAAAAAAAGTGAATAAAGATCATTTAACCTGTTCCCTAATCAAAGTTTGAATCACCCCCTTTTCCCATTTAATAAAAATAAGAGTGTAAATAAAAATAAATATATGTGTTATCGCCACATGCAGAAATTTCAGAATTATGAAAATATATTGTTAATTAAACCGCATGGTCAATGGCGTACGCGCCAAAAAATTCTAAAGTCCAAAATAGCGAATTTTTGGTCACTTTTCATATCATGAAAAAATGAATAAAAAGCGATAACAAAATCAGATCAATACAAAAATGGTACCGCAAAAAACTTCACATCATGGTGCAGAAAATGAGCCCTCATACTGCCCCATACGCAGAAAAATAAAAAAGTTATAGGGGTCAGAAGATGACAATTTTAAGCATATACATTTTTCTGCATGTAGTTATGATTTTTTTCCAGAAGTACGACAAAATCAAACCTATATAAGTAGGGTATCATTTTAATCGTATGGACCTACAGAATAAAGATAAGGTGTAATTTTTACAGAAAAATGCACTGCGAAGAAACGGAGGCCCCCAAAATTTCCAAAATTGCGTTTTTTTCTTCAATTTTGTTGCACAATGATTTTTCTTTCCGTTTCGACGTAGATTTTTGGGTAAAATGACTGATGTCACTGCAAAGTAAAATTGGTGGCGCAAACAATAAGCCATCATATGGATTTTTAGGTGCAAAATTGAAAGGGTTATGATTTTTCAAAGGTAGGGAGGAAAAAACTAAACTGGAAAAACGCTCGGTCCTTAAGGGGTTAAAATCATGATCAGTACCACATCGCCCTTTATAAACATGGGAAGTGCGGTCAACAGTGATAAATCTAAAGAGCCGTACAAACAATCCAACGAGTATTGTGAAGCCTTAGTAAAAGAGCATCTATCACAGAAACACATAAACCCCTTCTAGATCCAAATACAGCATATGACCTAGTGGAAAGGCCCCTCTTCTCCTCTGTAGAAAATGGCAGAAGAAAGAGTAGCACATGACTCCTGGTACGTTTGGGTGGGGAAATGGTTTAGTGGGAGGAGCAAGGCATCCTGCTGCCCAGAAGAATTATCATAACTTGGTGTAAGGTATGCCAGAAGTCTATTCCAGCAACTGAGTGTACTTCTAAGTCTGGTACACAGACAGATCTAATGATATACAAATTGTATTAATAAATGTGGTGCACCTTACATTAGAGGACTTACAAGTTATTTAAAGCATACCTGTCATTTAGAGAGACTTTTCAGGATAAGCTGCCCTGTGTGTGTCCATAAGGAGCAGCACTATTACTGATCACTATATATGTATATGTTATATATTTATTTTATTTTTTATTTATGTTATTTCTGCTCTGCAGGCTTCATCTCTAATTTGCAGTTCTGCTGAGCTGATGGGCAGAGTTACCTCCTCCTTAGACTTGTATTGCTTGTCTTGCAGACACAGGACAAAGCTATGCTGATTTTAAAAGATTACACAAAATGTAGGGGAGGCTCTTATCAGCTAGTGACCTGGGACCCGAGCAACTCAAATAACACCTATACCCACGGTGTTGAAAAGTTACAATAGACTATAAATGGAAATTGAGGCTCAGGGTCAATGAATAAATGATAAAAATAGGTTAATTGGAATACCATATTTTTCGCCGTATAAGACGCACTTTTTCTTCCCCAAAACTGGGGGGGGGGGGGGGGGGAGTTGGTGCGTCTGGTGCGACCCGCGGATAATACAGGACATCACCGATCACGGTGATGCCCTGTATTAACCCTTCAGACGCGACGTTCAAAGCTGACCGCCGCGTCTGAAGGGAAAGTGCCACTAACCCGGCTGCTCAGTTGGGCTGTTCGGGATGGCCGCGGTGAAATCGCGGCGGTCCTGAATAGCTTACAGGACACCGGGAGGAACCTTACCCGCCTCCTCGGTGTCTGCTCTGTGCCGGGATCCCCTGCTTGGCCGGCGCTCTCCTTCAACGTCATCACGTCGTCGTGCACGCCGTCCCGTCATCCAATAGGAGCGGCGTGCGTAGCGACGTGATGAGGGCGACGGAGAGTGTGGATCCCAGGGAAGAAGACGTCCGGAGAGTTGGGGACACCCCCGGGGGGACGCGGCGACAGCGATGGAGCGACATCCAGGGCAGTGGTGACGGGTCCGGAGCGGCGGGGACACGTGAGTATTACCTCCTATCCAGTGGTCTTCAAACTGCGGACCTCCAGATGTTGCAAAACTACAACTCCCAGCATGCCCGGACAGCCAACCGCTGTCCGGGCATGCTGGGAGTTGTTGTTTTGCAACATCTGAAGGTCCGCAGGTTGAAGACCACTGTTGGGTTCAGAATCTTTATTTTTTTTAGATTTTGCACCTATAAATTGGGTGCGTCTTATACGCCGGTGCGTCCTATAGGGTGAAAAATACAGTAATATATGATTAAAGTGTGTGCCGAACCTCACAGGGCCCTTGTGGGTCAGCAAATACACAATATAAAATCACAATCAATATAAATATAATACGGCAATAATAACTAATAAAAACAGGTAGGTAATATATATATAAAATGGATAATAAAATATTAAATATATGAGAGTGACCACAGTGTCCAAAATATCCAGCCAGTTATTAGAAATGATTAGAGAGTTAACATGGAATAGTCAGACCGAACTTGTAATCCAAGTGATGGGCATTGATGGAATCAAACCTATTTTTATTCAAAAAGATTGGAAACCATGTAAACCGTTGTAATAGTCCTCCATCTCAACAATTGTTTATTTTCATTATTAAAAGATTTTGGTTTTCCTCCTTGCTCCCAGCATGTTGATCTTTGGCCAATTTTTCCGAAAAATGACAACGGAGGAGAAATAAAATCTTCAGCAATAATAATAGGGGGAGGGGGGATCAACCACAGTGTTTTATCATAATCATTTGATATTTTATATATTTTGAAGGGTTACTGTTTCCTAAGAAATCTAAAAGTCTAATTTTACTACAAAACTATTGGAGTAAATACAAAACACAACAGTGGCACCTACTGGAGAGATACATTCATTACAAAAAGTCAAATTACATGGTGCGCTCAATGGTAATGATCTGTGGTGCAGTTATATCACAGAAATCATTAACTCCTTAAAGGGGTACTCCGGTGAAAACCTTTTTTCTTTTAAATCAACTGGTGGCAGAAAGTTAAACATATTTGTAAATTACTTCTATTAAAAAATCTTAATCCTTCCTGTACTTATTAGCTGCTGAATACTACAGAGGAAATTCTTTTCTTTTTGGAATGCTCTCTGATGACATCACGAGCACAGTGCTCTCTGCTGAAGTTATTATTATTATTATAATAATAATAACTCTTTATTTATTGTTTTCCTTAGTGGGATTTGAACCCAAGTCCCCAGCACTGCAAGGCAGCAGTGCTAACCACTGAGCACCATGCTGCCCTTAGCATGCACCTGCTATGCACGGTTGCTAAAATGGACAGAGATGTCAGCAGAGAGCACTGTGCTCGTGATGTCATCAGTGTTCCAAAAAGAAAGGAATTTCCTCTGTAGCATTCATCAGCTAATAAGTACTGGAAGAATTAAGATTTTTTAATAGAAATAATTTACAAATATGTTTAACTATTTCTGCCACCAGTTGATTTAAAAGAAAAAAGGTTTTCACCGGAGTACCCCTTTAAGGACACAGCCCATTTTGGGCTTAAGGGCACACAAAATATTATTTTTTGTATTTTCTTTTTTTCCTCATCACCTTTTAAGAGCTATAACACTTTTATTTTTACATCCACAGACAGACTTGAGGAATTGTTTTTGTGCGACCAATTGTATTTTGTAATAAAAATGTTTATTTTTCCATAAAATACACAGTGCAATGAAAAAAAATTATTATTTGTGGTGGAAAACTAAAAAAAAAAATGCAATTCTGCAACTTTTGGGGGGTTTGTTTTTATGTTGTGCACCTTACAGTGCATTTTAGTTCGCTTGATAGAGGCATATTCTAAATTCTAAATTTTGCTCAGAAGCTTCAAGTTCTCTGGTCCAAGTACTACACCCAATGTAAGTAAATGTAATTGTTTTCCCAAAAGTGTCACTTGCTTAACGTAGATAAATTTCATATACAGAATATACACTGCCTACTTAATAGTTATATTTAAAAGGTTTTACGTGTGAATAAACATGGCAAACTTTTTTTTTTTAAATCAACTGGTGCCAGAAAGTTAAACAGATTTGTAAATTACTTCAATTAAAAAAAAAATATTAATCCTTCCAGTACTTATTAACTTCTGAATACTACAGAGGAAATGGTTTTCTTTTTGGAACACAGAGCTCTCTGCTGACATCATGACCACAGTGCTCTCTGCTGACATCTCTGTCCATTTTAAGAACTGTCCAGAGTAGGAGAAAATCCCCATAGCATAACATAGGCTGCTCTGGACAGTTCCTAAAATGGACAGAGATGTCACAAGAGAGCACTGTGGTCATGATGTAAGCAGAGAGCTCTGTGTTCCAAAAAGAAAACAACTTCCTCTGTAGTATACAGACCCTAAAAAGTACTGGAAAGATTAAGATTTTTTTTAAATAGAAGTCATTTACAAATCTGTTTAACTTTCTGGCACCAGTTGATTTAAAAAAAAAAAAAAAATCCACGGGAGTACCCCTTCAAAACAATGATCTGAAAGCAGGACTAAGAAGAGGGGACAATCCTTCCTATTTTTAAAGGTTGAAAAGGCTAATAAATTAAGATACTGACGCTTGGTAATATGACTGCACTGCTGCCTGTGGACTTGGAGATGTGAACTTTGATACAGCCATTCTGAAAGAGATATTGTTCGTGAAGTGAGTGGGTGGTGAATAAAATAACCAGCTGAGTGTCAGCCTACAATGTGTAACTTTTACTCTAAATTATCTTTCCTTTAGTCTAAAGCAAGTAGCACCAATGGGGAACATTCTATCTTCCTGCAATGATAGGACAGATAATATAACCACTTAAAGGACATGTCCGGTGCTCACTTTTCTTATTGTATCCGTTCCTGGCTGAAAAAAAAAAAGAAAATAAGCTTTCTCTTGTCTGCCTACGCTCCCCAGGCGTTCGGTCCCCGGGCTGTATTCTTCTTACTTCCTGTTAGCCCGGCACGTCACACGGAGCTTCAGCCTATCACTGGCCGAGGCGGGACATCGCTGCGGCCGGTGATAGGTTGAAGCTCCGTGTGACGTGCCGGGCTGTTACGCCGAGCGCTCCGGGTCCCCGCTCCTCCCCGGAGCGCTCGCTACACTCTCGCTCCCGCAGCGCCCCGGTCAGATCCACTGACCGGGTGCGCTGCGATACCGCCTCCAGCCGGGATGCGATTCGCGATGCGGGTGGCGCCCGCTCGCGATGCGCACCCCGGCTCCCGTACCTGACTCGCTCTCCGTCGGTCCTGTCCCGGCGCGTGCGGCCCCGCTCCCTAGGGCGCGCGCGCGCCGGGTCTCTGCGATTTAAAGGGCCACTGCGCCGCTGATTGGCGCAGTGGTTCTAATCAGTGTGTTCACCTGTGCACTCCCTATGTATACCTCACTTCCCCTGCACTCCCTCGCTGGATCTTGTTGCCATTGTGCCAGTGAAAGCGTTCCCTTGTGTGTTCCTAGCCTGTGTTCCAGACCTCCTGCCGTTGCCCCTGACTACGATCCTTGCTGCCTGCCCCGACCTTCTGCTACGTCCGACCTTGCTTCTGTCTACTCCCTTGTACCGCGCCTATCTTCAGCAGTCAGAGAGGTTGAGCCGTTGCTAGTGGATACGACCTGGTCACTACCGCCGCAGCAAGTCCATCCCGCTTTGCGGCGGGCTCTGGTGAACACCAGTAGTGACTTAGAACCGGTCCACTAGCACGGTCCACGCCAATCCCTCTCTGGCACAGAGGATCCACCTCCTGCCAGCCGGCATCGTGACACGGGCTAACATTAAGTAAGAAGAATACAGCCCGGGGACCAAACACCTGTACCGAAGCATCGGGGGAGCCTAGGCAGGTAAGAGAAAAAATGTTTCTTTTATTTTTCAGCCCGGAACGGATAAAATAAGAGCACCGGACATCTCCTTTAAAGGGAAATTCCGGTGGAAACAAGTGCAAAACAAATGTTTTCATATCAACTGGTGCCAGAAAGTTAAACAGATTTTTAAATTAAATAGTAGTGAGACAAGCAAAGAGAGGACACACAAAGGGCAACTTCTCCTTGGCTAGGATGCAGCACAGTCTCGGCAACCTATATAGAGTAACCCCCCGACATGCGATGGCCCCGACATATGATCAAATCGACATACGATGCTTTTATATCTCGGGGCCATCGCATTAACTGCTATCCGACAGCGCAAAATGCTTAAGCTGCTGTCGGATAGCAGTTTAAGCATTCCGGACAGGTTCACTTACCTATCCCCGCTGCTCCGGGCCCACTTCGCGATCCTCCGACGTCTTCTACATCTTCCCTGGGGTCCGGGCCTCGCTTTCCGGCGTCGTTATTACGTCACTGCGCACGCCGTCCCGGCGCCGCAACGTAATAACATCACCAGAAAGCAAGGCCCGGACACCGGAGAAGATGAGGAAGAAGCCGGAGGATCCCGAAGAAGACGCCAGCGGGACAGCATCAGGAGCCCCTGGGACAGCATCAGGAGCGGTGAGGACGTGGTCCGGAGCGGCGGGGACAGGTGAGTATTAAATGCACTTTTTACATTGCACTAATCCCTCAACATACGATGGATTCGGCAAACGATGGGTCGTTTGGAACGAATTACCATCTTATGTTGAGGGACCACTGTAGTCATCTCCTGCGGGGTGCACATACGAAGATATGAAGTATCAAATCTAGACAAAAAGGAAAGAACGTACGTGCACTCACCGCTCAGCGGAGACAGTTCTGGGAGTCCGGTTCATGGGGAGCTGGATCCAGGGGCGGATCCAGAGTCGAGTCTCGGGAGGGGCACTATTAGAGTATTTTGTGTTGGCGGACAGAAAATAAGATGTTGCTCACGGAACTTACAATATTATTAAATGTATCATACAGTCATAACCTTGTTTAAGACTCTTAGGCCATGTTCACTTGTCAGAATAATTATCAAATATACCAATTGCCGCAGAATGGGAAAGCGCTAAAGAGGTTTTTACCATTTAAATCTACAGCTCCCAGTATGACCTAAGCAGTGGTAAGGGGATGCTGGGAGTTGTTGTTTCACCCATCATTACTGCAGAACTTACAAGTGACTCCAGCTCTGATGGGACATAGTGAGGAGAATACATAATGATATAAGTGATTACAGGTGACGTCTTCTTTATAGTGAGGAGAATGTACAATGATATCAGTGACTACAGGTGACGTCTTCTCTATAGTCTTTCCTTATCTAATTCAGATGTACATACCACCGGGAATTGTTCCAGCTAAATGTTCTCTCTGCAGAACTTGACGCCCAGATGGTTTCTATGTCAGCGGATTCTGATCCTCTATGTGAAAACAATAATTATTATAATACTGCCAAACACTGTATTCTTCTAATACAATACCGCCACACACCCTCTGAATATAATTCTGACACACTGTACCTCCTGAATATACAACACACTGTACCCTCTGAATATAATACCGCCATACACTGTACCCTTTGTATATAATACTATCACACACTGCACCCTCTGAATATAATACTATCACACACTGTACCCTCTGAATATAATACTATCACACACTGTACCCTCTGAATATAATACTATCACACACTGTACCCTCTGAATATAATACTATCACACACTGCACCCTCTGAATATAATACTATCACACACTGCACCCTCTGAATATAATACTATCACACACTGTACCCTCTGAATATAATACTATCACACACTGCACCCTCTGAATATAATACTATCACACACTGCACCCTCTGAATATAATACTATCACACACTGTACCCTCTGAATATAATACTATCACACACTGTACCCTCTGAATATAATACTATCACACACTGCACCCTCTGAATATAATACCGCCACACACCGTACCCTCTGTATATAATACCGCCACACACCGTACCCTCTGTATATAATACTATCACACACTGCACCCTCTGAATATAATACTACTGTTACGCCGAGTGCTCCGGGTCCCCGCTCCTCCCCGGAGCGCTCGCTACACTCTCGCTACTGCAGCGCTCCGGTCAGATCCACTGACCCGGTGCGCTGCGATACCGCCTCCAGCCGGGATGCGATTCGCGATGCGGGTGGCGCCCGCTCGCGATGCGCACCCCGGCTCCCGTACCTGACTCGCTCTCCGTCGGTCCTGTCCCGGCGCGCGCGGCCCCGCTCCCTAGGGCCCGCGCGCGCCGGGTCTCTGCGATTTAAAGGGCCACTGCGCCGCTGATTGGCGCAAGTGGTTCTAATTAGTGTGTTCACCTGTGCACTCCCTATGTATACCTCACTTCCCCTGCACTCCCTCGCCGGATCTTGTTGCCATTGTGCCAGTGAAAGCGTTTCCTTGTGTGTTCCTAGCCTGTGTTCCAGACCTCCTGCCGTTGCCCCTGACTACGATCCTTGCTGCCTGCCCCGACCTTCTGCTACGTCCGACCTTGCTTCTGTCTACTCCCTTGTACCGCGCCTATCTTCAGCAGTCAGAGAGGTTGAGCCGTTGCTAGTGGATACGACCTGGTCACTACCGCCGCAGCAAGACCATCCCGCTTTGCGGCGGGCTCTGGTGAAAACCAGTAGTGACTTAGAACCGGTCCACTAGCACGGTCCACGCCAATCCCTCTCTGGCACAGAGGATCCACCTCCTGCCAGCCGGCATCGTGACAGTAGATCCGGCCATGGATCCCGCTGAAGTCCCTCTGCCAGTTGTCGCCGACCTCACCACGGTGGTCGCCCAGCAGTCACAACAGATAGCGCAACAAGGCCACCAGCTGTCTCAACTGACCGTGATGCTACAGCAGCTACTACCACAGCTTCAGCAATCATCTCCTCCGCCAGCTCCTGCACCTCCTCCGCAGCGAGTGGCCGCTTCAGGCCTACGACTATCCTTGCCGGATAAATTTGATGGGGACTCTAAATTTTGCCGTGGCTTTCTTTCTCAATGTTCCCTGCACTTGGAGATGATGTCGGACCAGTTTCCTACTAAAAGGTCTAAGGTGGCTTTCGTAGTCAGCCTTCTGTCTGGAAAAGCCCTGTTGAACCTGGTCCAGGGTAATTCTTCCGTTGGCGAGTACGCCGTACAATTCCGTACTCTTGCTTCTGAACTATCCTGGAATAATGAGGCCCTCTGCGCGACCTTTAAAAAAGGCCTATCCAGCAACATTAAAGATGTTCTGGCCGCACGAGAAATCCCTGCTAACCTACATGAACTCATTCATCTAGCCACTCGCATTGACATGCGTTTTTCCGAAAGGCGTCAGGAGCTCCGCCAGGATATGGACTTTGTTCGCACGAGGCGTTTTTTCTCCCCGGCTCCTCTCTCCTCTGGTCCCCTGCAATCCGTTCCTGTGCCTCCCGCCGTGGAGGCTATGCAGGTCGACCGGTCTCGTCTGACACCTCAAGAGAGGACACGACGCCGCATGGAGAATCTCTGCCTGTACTGTGCCGGTACCGAACACTTCCTGAAGGATTGTCCTATCCGTCCTCCCCGCCTGGAAAGACGTACGCTGACTCCGCACAAAGATGAGACAGTCCTTGATGTCAACTCTGCTTCTCCACGTCTTACTGTGCCTGTGCGGATATCTGCCTCTACCTTCTCCTTCTCTACTATGGCCTTCTTGGATTCCGGATCTGCAGGAAATTTTATTTTGGCCTCTCTCATCAACAGGTTCAACATCCCGGTGACCAGTCTCGCCAGACCCCTCTACATCAATTGTGTTAACAATGAAAGATTGGACTGTACCATACGTTTCCGCACGGAGCCCCTCCTAATGTGCATCGGACCTCATCACGAGAAAATTGAGTTTTTGGTCCTCCCCAATTGCACTTCCGAAATTCTCCTCGGACTACCCTGGCTTCAACACCATTCCCCAACCCTGGATTGGTCCACTGGGGAGATCAAGAGTTGGGGTTCCTCTTGTTTCAAGGACTGCCTTAAACCGGTTCCCAGTTCTCCTTGCCGTGACCCTGTGGTTCCCCCTGTAACCGGTCTCCCTAAGGCCTATATGGACTTTGCGGATGTTTTTTGCAAAAAACAAGCTGAGACTCTACCTCCTCACAGGCCTTATGACTGTCCTATTGACCTCCTCCCGGGCACTACTCCACCCCGGGGCAGAATTTATCCTCTCTCTGCCCCAGAGACTCTTGCTATGTCTGAGTACATCCAGGAAAATTTAAAAAAGGGCTTTATCCGCAAATCCTCCTCTCCTGCCGGAGCCGGATTTTTCTTTGTGTCCAAAAAAGATGGCTCCCTACGTCCTTGCATTGACTACCGCGGTCTTAATAAAATCACGGTAAAGAACCGCTACCCCCTACCTCTCATCTCTGAACTCTTTGATCGCCTCCAAGGTGCCCACATCTTTACCAAACTGGACTTAAGAGGTGCTTATAATCTCATCCGCATCAGAGAGGGGGATGAATGGAAAACGGCATTTAACACTAGAGATGGACACTTTGAGTATCTGGTCATGCCCTTTGGCCTGTGCAACGCCCCTGCCGTCTTCCAAGACTTTGTTAATGAAATTTTTCGTGATCTCTTATATTCCTGTGTTGTTGTGTATCTGGACGATATCCTGATTTTTTCTGCCAACCTAGAAGAACACCGCCAGCATGTCCGCATGGTTCTTCAGAGACTTCGTGACAATCAACTTTATGCCAAAATGGAGAAATGTCTGTTTGAATGTCAATCTCTTCCTTTCCTAGGATACTTGGTCTCTGGCCAGGGACTACAAATGGATCCAGACAAACTCTCTGCCGTCTTAGATTGGCCACGCCCCTCCGGACTCCGTGCTATCCAACGTTTTTTGGGGTTCGCCAATTATTACAGACAATTTATTCCACATTTTTCTACCATTGTGGCTCCTATCGTGGCTTTAACCAAAAAGAATGCCAATCCTAAGTCATGGCCTCCTCAAGCGGAAGACGCCTTTAAACAGCTCAAGTCTGCCTTTTCTTCGGCTCCCGTGCTCTCCAGACCTGACCCATCTAAACCCTTCCTATTGGAGGTTGATGCCTCCTCAGTAGGAGCTGGAGCGGTCCTTCTACAAAAAAATTCTTCCGGGCATGCTGTTACTTGTGGTTTTTTTTCTAGGACCTTCTCTCCGGCGGAGAGGAACTACTCCATCGGGGATCGAGAGCTACTAGCCATTAAATTAGCACTTGAGGAATGGAGGCATCTGCTGGAGGGATCAAGATTTCCTGTTATTATTTACACCGATCACAAGAACCTCTCCTATCTCCAGTCTGCCCAACGGCTGAATCCTCGCCAGTCCAGGTGGTCTCTGTTCTTTGCCCGATTTAATTTTGAAATTCACTTTCGGCCTGCCGATAAGAACATTAGGGCCGATGCTCTCTCTCGTTCCTCGGATGCCTCGGAAGTGGAGCTCTCTCCGCAACACATCATTCCTCCTGACTGCCTGATCTCCACTTCTCCAGCCTCCATCAGGCAAACTCCTCCAGGGAAGACCTTCGTCTCTCCACGCCAACGCCTCGGAATCCTCAAATGGGGTCACTCCTCCCATCTCGCAGGTCATGCGGGCATCAAGAAATCCGTGCAACTCATCTCTCGTTTCTATTGGTGGCCGACTCTGGAGACGGATGTTGTGGATTTTGTGCGAGCCTGCACTGTCTGTGCCCGGGATAAGACTCCTCGCCAGAAGCCCGCTGGTCTTCTTCATCCTCTGCCTGTCCCCGAACAGCCTTGGTCTCTGATTGGTATGGACTTTATTACAGACTTACCCCCATCCCGTGGCAACACTGTTGTTTGGGTGGTCGTTGATCGATTCTCCAAGATGGCACATTTCATCCCTCTTCCTGGTCTCCCTTCAGCGCCTCAGTTGGCAAAACAATTTTTTGTACACATTTTTCGTCTTCACGGGTTGCCCACGCAGATCGTCTCGGACAGAGGCGTCCAATTCGTGTCAAAATTCTGGAGGGCTCTCTGTAAACAACTCAAGATTAAATTAAACTTTTCTTCTGCCTATCATCCTCAATCCAATGGGCAAGTAGAAAGAATTAACCAGGTCCTGGGTGATTATTTACGGCATTTTGTTTCCTCCCGCCAGGATGACTGGGCAGATCTTCTACCATGGGCCGAATTCTCGTATAACTTCAGAGTCTCTGAATCTTCCTCCAAATCCCCATTTTTCGTGGTGTACGGCCGTCACCCTCTTCCCCCCCTCCCTACTCCCTTGCCCTCTGGTTTGCCCGCTGTGGATGAAATATCTCGTGATCTTTCCACCATATGGAAAGAGACCCAAAATTCTCTCTTACAGGCTTCATCACGCATGAAGAAGTTTGCTGATAAGAAAAGAAGAGCTCCCCCCATTTTTTCTCCTGGAGACAAGGTATGGCTCTCCGCTAAATATGTCCGCTTCCGTGTCCCTTGCTACAAATTGGGACCACGCTATCTTGGTCCTTTCAAAATTTTGTGCCAGATTAATCCTGTCTCTTACAAACTTCTTCTTCCTCCTTCTCTTCGTATTCCTAATGCCTTTCACGTTTCTCTTCTTAAACCACTCATCATCAACCGTTTCTCTCCCAAACTTGTTTCTCCCACTCCTGTTTCCGGCTCCTCGGACATCTTCTCCGTAAAGGAGATACTGGCCTCCAAGAAGTTTTTTTTTGGTCGATTGGGAGGGTTGTGGTCCTGAAGAGAGATCCTGGGAACCTGAGGACAATATCCTAGACAAAAGTCTGCTCCTCAGGTTCTCAGGCTCTAAGAAGAGGGGGAGACCCAAGGGGGGGGGTACTGTTACGCCGAGCGCTCCGGGTCCCCGCTCCTCCCCGGAGCGCTCGCTACACTCTCGCTACTGCAGCGCTCCGGTCAGATCCACTGACCCGGTGCGCTGCGATACCGCCTCCAGCCGGGATGCGATTCGCGATGCGGGTGGCGCCCGCTCGCGATGCGCACCCCGGCTCCCGTACCTGACTCGCTCTCCGTCGGTCCTGTCCCGGCGCGCGCGGCCCCGCTCCCTAGGGCGCGCGCGCGCCGGGTCTCTGCGATTTAAAGGGCCACTGCGCCGCTGATTGGCGCAAGTGGTTCTAATTAGTGTGTTCACCTGTGCACTCCCTATGTATACCTCACTTCCCCTGCACTCCCTCGCCGGATCTTGTTGCCATTGTGCCAGTGAAAGCGTTTCCTTGTGTGTTCCTAGCCTGTGTTCCAGACCTCCTGCCGTTGCCCCTGACTACGATCCTTGCTGCCTGCCCCGACCTTCTGCTACGTCCGACCTTGCTTCTGTCTACTCCCTTGTACCGCGCCTATCTTCAGCAGTCAGAGAGGTTGAGCCGTTGCTAGTGGATACGACCTGGTCACTACCGCCGCAGCAAGACCATCCCGCTTTGCGGCGGGCTCTGGTGAAAACCAGTAGTGACTTAGAACCGGTCCACTAGCACGGTCCACGCCAATCCCTCTCTGGCACAGAGGATCCACCTCCTGCCAGCCGGCATCGTGACAACTACCACACACTGTGTTCTCTAAATTTAATGCTACCAAACACTGCACTCTCTCAATATAACTTGCTGTGCATTACACCCTCTGAATAAAATACCCAAATGTTTTGTGGCCCATAAAAAACGTACCACCCCAGAAATTCCTCATCATATACACTATACTTCTGAAATACAAAACACTCTGTGCCTTCACATATAGTAATAATGCCCCATCATGTGCCCCTACATATAATAATTATGACCCGTCCTGTTCCCCCCACATAATAATAATAATGTCCTCTGTCCTGTGCCCCTAACATATGTTGCCCCCTGTGCTGTGCTCTTCACATATAATGCCCCCGTTCTTTGCCCCTCACATATAATGCCCCCATCATGCGCCCCTCACATATAATGCCCCGTGCTGTGCCCTTCACATTTAATGCCCCTGTTCTTTGCCCCTCATATATAATGCCCCCATCATGCGCCCCTCACATATAATGCCCCGTGCTTTGCCCTTCACATATAATGCCCCCGTTTTTTGCCCCTCACATATAATGCCCCCATCATGCGCCCCTCACATATAATGCCCCCTGTGCTGTGCCCCTCACATATAATGCCCCCTGTGCTGTGCCCCTCACATATAATGCCCCCATCCTGTCCCCTCAGGGGGCATTATATGTGAGGGGGACAGCACAGGGGGCATTTTATGTTTTGGGCACATGACAGGAGCATTATTTGTGAGGGGCACAGCACAGGGGGCATTATATGTGACGGGCGCATGACGGGGGCATTATATGTGAAGGGTGCATGATGGGGCCATTAAAAATGAGGGGTGCATGATGGGGGCATTATATGTGAGGGGTGCATGATGGGGGCATTATATATGAGGGGTGCATTATGGGGCATTATATGTGATGGGCACAGCACAGGGGGCATTATATGTGTGGGGCAATGCACGGGGCATTATATGTGTGGGGCACAGCACAGGTGGCATTATATGTGTGGAGCACAGCACAGGGGGCATTATATGAAATAATGCCTCCTGTGCTGTGCCCCTCACATATAATGCCCCCTGTGACCCACACATATAATTTATATGTGTGGGACACAGCACAGGGGGTATTATATGTGAGGGGCACAGCACAGGGGGCATTATATGTGAGGGGCACAGCACAGTGGGCATTATTTCATATAATGCCCCCTGTGCTGTGCTCCACACATATAATGCCCCCTGTGCTGTGCCCCACACATATAAATTATATGTGTGGGGCACAGCACAGGGGGCATTATATGTGAGGGCCACAGCACAGGGGCCATTATATGTGAGGGGCACAGCACAGGAGGCATTATTTCATATAATGCCCCCTGTGCTGTGCCCCACACACATAATTTATATGTGTGGGACACAGCACAGGGGGCATTATATGTGAGGGGCACAGCACAGGTGGCATTATTTTATATAATGCCCCCTGTGCTATGCCCCTCACATATAATGCCCCCTGTGCTATGCCCCTCACATATAATGCCCCCTGTGCTGTGCCCCAAACATATAAATTATATGTGTGGGACACAACACAGGGGGCATTATATGTGAAGGGCACAGCACAGGGGGGCCCCCTGCCATGTGCTCTTCCCATATAATGCCCCCTGTGCTTTGCCCTGTAGCCCCTCACATTAAATATTCCCTTTTTCCAAGTTTTTAAATCCCCCTCCCCTTCCTCCTGTATATAATTTCCCCAAATCCCCTGTAGCCCCTGAGCATACTCTTCAGTACTCACAGTATGCGGGCTGCGGGGACAGGATCTCCGGGCGCCGGCGCGATGATGTGACGTCATCGCGCCGGCCTCTAGTGGATCGCGTCCCCGCAGCTCACACACTGTGTAATCACAGCGTGTGAAAGTTCAGTGAATGGTGGAGCTGGAGCTTACAGCTTCGGCTCCACCATGCAAGGTGGTGGGGCGGGTGCTGCGTGCGGCAATCTCGGGGGGGGGGCAATTGCCCCGTTGCCCCCCCCCCCCTGGATCCACCACTGGCTGGATCACAGCATCAGCGCAGGTGTAGTGGCGCTCAGAGGCTACGCCAGCAGTTTCACACGTGAATGCGTGGTTCTTCTGGCCTCAAGGCCGGAAGAAGCACGCATTCACGCGTGAAACTGCCGGCGTAGCCTCTGAAGAAGCACGCATTCACGGTCAGACACATATTGGCGCCCAGAGGCTACGCCAGCAGTTTCACACGCGAGTGCGTGCTTCTTCCGGCCTCAAGAAGCACGCATTCACGTGTGAAACTGCCGGCGTAGCCTTGGAAGAAGCACGCATTCACGTGTGAAACTGCCGGCGTAGCCTCTGAGCGCCACCACACCTGCGCTGATGCTGTGATCCAGCTCCCCGTGAACCGGACTCCCATACCGAACTGTCTCCACTGAGCGGTGAGTGCCATACGTGCTTTCCTTTTTGCCTAGATTTGTAAATTACTTCAAAATCTGAAGCCTTCAAGTACTTATCAGCTGCTGTATACTTCAGATATACTACAGAGAAAATTGTATACTTCTTTTCAGCCTGACAACAGTGCCCTCTGCTGACACCTCTGTCCGTGTCAGGAATAGTGTTGAGCGGGAATATTCGAAATGCTAATTTTTACTGTGAATATCGGCACTTTTCGATTTCACGAATATTTAGAATATAGCGATATATATTCGTAATGACGAATGTGCGTTTTGTTTTCTTCTTCACAGTACACATCACAACAATGATGTGTACTGTGTTAAAAAAAAAAAGTGATCATCCCTTCATGCTTCCAGCTTGTGGTGGAAAGAAGGCTTCAATATTGTTTACTGTGAATCGGTGTGGAGCGTGAATATTTCGTATATATATATATATACACGAATATGCAAATATTCGTGAATATTGGCACTTCCAGAGGACATTGTTCTCTCCCTTCTTTTAGGTGAAAGATGTAATCGCGCATGTGCACTATGCACATTTCATTATGAATTTTCGCATGCAAAAAAAGGGAATGAATATGTGAATTTCGCGAACATAGGACAAATATTAATCCATATTTTCGCAAAATATCGCGAATTCGAATAAGGCCCCTGTCACTCATCACTAGTCAGGAACTGTCCAGGTTAGAAGAATATCACCATAGAAAACCTCTCCTGCTCTGGACAGTTCCTGACAAGGACAGAGGTGTCAGCAGAGAGCACTGTGGTCAGACTGGAAAGATCTTCACAAATTTCTCTGCAGTATACAGCAGCTGATAAGTACTGGAAGATTTTTAAATAGAAGTAATTTACAAATCTTTTTAACTTTCTGGCAGGATTGCTGGGACTTGTAGTGGACGGAAGAATTTAGTGCAGGCCACGCTGGATATACAACAGACTTGACTTGACTGACAGGGCTATGACGTTAGCTTACTGTGCCCTTGACTTGTGGCTACAGAACTTGACTTGTGGCCTACAATGCTCTGGACACACACACTAAGATGTCTTGACAGAACTGGACCTCAGGAACAAGAGAGTGAGGCTAGCTCCACCCAGGGCTTATATGGGCGAGACTAGCAGGGAGCTCATAGGTCACCTTTGGGGTCAGCTGGTCACTAGTACCTCCTGGGTAACAATTACATGGTGAATGTATTAAAGGTCCATCACACAATATAGTACATATAGTAGAGAAAAATAGGAAACAAAACAGGGCGTTATCTAAGTGCCGTTACTTTCGTCTGACGAAATTGTGGGTTAAACAGAAGTACATACGGTGAGATATGCACGCTCACCTTCTTTGGTTGCGTAACAGGCCCAGTCCTGGAAATCGCATGGAAGTGTGTATTACACTGGAAAATTCATCCGTGGCTGCCTTGCATCAGTCCCGATCATCAACGATGTCGGTTTCGTGAATATGGTTGGTGCTGGATCTGGACAGCAGTCTCTGGTCCGGCAAGGAAAGAGGATGCAAACTTGGGCACCTGGGTGCGATGATCCTGTATCCCACGGTCGGGGTGCAGGAAAGGAGGATTCAGGAAGCAATAGGATGCAGATAAACTTCCTTTCTTTATTGGACTAAAATGACTACGCGTTTCGTCAGATCATGATGACGAAGCGAGGGACCCCTCGCAAAACGCGTAGTCATTTTAGTCCGATAAAGAAAGGAAGTTTATCTGCATCCTAACGCTTTCTGAATCCTCCTTTCCTGCACCCCGACCGTGGGATACAGGATCATCACACCCAGGTGCCCAGGTTTGCATCCTCTTTCCTTGCCAGACCAGAGACTGCTGTCCAGATCCAGTACCAGCCATATACACAATATAGTATGCAACTTATATACATGGGGGATACAACTGCAGGGGGCCCTGGGGACACTGAGAGACACTGCCTGACAGGGCAGGAGGGTACGGGGAAACACCATCCCGTACTGGGCCACCACAAATGCTGCTTTATGTGCTGCTGTTTTAAAATTACATTTTCCTTAATGTCCTGCAGCAGCAGCACCAATGGGGATTCAGCCATTAACCAATGGGGAGGAGGGGTTGTTTTGCAACGCAGACTGTAGTACCACTAAAGGCTGGTGGTCTAGTTTCTTTGATATCCAACCTGTAAGTCCAAGAGGCAGTTTTACAAGTTTGGTAAGTAGGAATAATTTTTTTTTCCCACCCATGAGGTAGACACTTCTGTGGAGATACATCCTTCACGGCCATTGCTGGGTTGTGACACAACAAACTGGTGAAAACTGACATCAGATCGCAGGAAGTGAATTGTAATTTACCCATCAGCATTTTTCTCTCTAGTCTTGATGTTTGCGCAACACTGGATCATTGTATAGCTGACTTCTGGTGCTATGTGCAGGAGGTGTGCAGACCAGGGAGGACGTGTTGGTGTCAGATAGGAACGGGCAGGAGATGTGTTGATGTTGGGTAGGCCGGGCAGAGCAAACTTAGTATTTTGTAACCAGGCCCAGTGTGACTCTGCATCATGCTCCATTTGGGGCATAATGGTTTCTTTTCCAGGTAGCCACTGCAGCACTCTTAAAGGGCCTTGGTGATTTGCCCGATTGCACTGAGGGGGACCTAGAGGTGAGCAGAAAGCTGCACAGAACCTACCATAGAGCAATATGCAGCCCGTGAGTTGCAGTTTCGCCACCTCTAATATACAGTAAGGTATTCATCTACTTAGGCCAAACCCTCCCTCATTACACAAATACACATCTCCTGATATTCCTAAATACTATACGCATTCAAGTTTATACAGCTTGCAAAACTACAACTCCCAGCATTCCCCGACAGCTGCATGATGGAAGTTGTAGTTTTGCAGCAGCTGGAGGTCCATTGTTTGAAAACCACTGCCCTTCACATGGCGGAATTTCTGAGCGGAATCCAGAGGAAAAATTCTGCTTGGTCCTAGCATTGACTAAGGCCGGGTTCAAACTACAGAATTTCCAAACAGAATTCCGCTCAGGAATTTCGATTGTAAATTCCGCTACTTGAAGGTACCATGCAGCGGAATGTGTTTTCCGTTAACCCATTTACACTGCAGATTTTTTGGGGCAGAATTTCTGTCAGAAAACTCCAATAAAAAAATTCCACCAGCACATTGAATGTTCTGGCAGAATCTGCACCGCAGACATCGCCGTCAAATGGGATGGCAATATCTGTGTGACCAGATTATGTAGTGTAGCCCGGCCTAACTAATTTGGCGCCTGCCACACACACAGAATGTCAGCCTAAATATTCCACAGTCTGAATGGGCCCCGAGGGTATTCCAGGCAGAATTTTCATAGTGTGAATGAGCACCTGTGGCTCAACAAGGGGGAGATTTATCAAAACGTGTGTAGAGGTAGCGTGGTGCAGTTGCCCATAGCAACCAATCAGATCCCTTCTTTCATTTTTCACAGGTCTCTTTAACCCTTAACAACGCAGGACATAAATGTACGTCCTGGTGCGGTAGTACTTAACGCACCAGGACATACATTTACATCCTATATGACCGCGAGCATCGGAGCGATGCTCGGGTCATACGCGGCAGCCAGGTACCCGCCGATAATGGCCTGCATCCGCGATCGCACGGATGTCCGCCATTAACCCCCCAGATTAATCCCTCAGATCCCATGATCAATACAGATCACGGCATCTGCAGTGCTGCGGTCACTAAGTTGGATTATCGGATCGCCCGCAGTGCTGCCGCGGCGATCCAATCATCCAGAACGGCAGACGGAGGTCCCCTCCCCTGCCTCTGCTGCCTTCCAGGGGTCTTCTGCTCTGGTCTGAGATCGAGCAGACCAGAGCAGAAGATGACCGATAACCCTGATCAGTGATTTGCGGGTGAACGGTGTGAACGTAAAAAAAAAAAGTCCAAAATTGCTGCTTTTTAATAACATTTTATTCCCAATAAAATTGCTAAAAAATGTATTAAAAGTTTTATATATGAAAATATAGTAAAAAAAAATTACAGATCACGGCGCAAAAAATTAGCCCACATATTGCCGCTTATAAGGAAAAATGAAAAAGTTATAGGTCAGCAAACTAATTTGGTTACAACATTTTAATCGTATAGACCCACAGAATAAAGAAAACAGGTCTATTTTACCGTAAAGTACAAAATTCAAAAATTTGCTAAATTGCGGTTTTCTTATCAATTTCCCCACACACATAGTATTTTTATTTTTTTTTTGGTTGCGCCATACATTTTATGGTATAATGAGTGACGTCATTACAAAGGACAACTGGTCGCGTAAAAAAAAAAAAAAAACAGCCCTCATACTAGTCTGTGGATGAAAATATAAAAGAGCTATGATTTTTTGAAAGAAAAACGAAAATGTAAAAATAAAATTGTCTGAGTTCTTAAGGGGTTAAAAATTTAAGAAGCAAAGTGATAGGTTGCTATGGGCAACTGCACCACTCTACCTCTACACAGGTTTTGATAAACTCCCCCATATTCCTAAGCCACAGGTGGGGAGGGGCAATGGCGCTTATACATGGTGCAGTGCTCCTCCCGTCCACAGGTGGCGCTGTGGCTTGTACTGCCGTCACACGCAGCCGCTCTGTACACGTCTTGAAGCCGTCATCTCCAGGCCGGTGGCTGTTCCCCCTCAGTGGTCGCTATGTCGTTCCTGTCGTGCTGCTTCAGGTGTTGCGGGGATGGCGGCTCCGGGCACATCCCGCTAAAGGAGATGCCGGCCGTGCAGCTGGACACTCAACACATGGGTGAGTGGTGCGGCCGGACTGCGGTACTGCACTGTGAGAACACGGCTGGAGCGTCCCCTCCCTGCTCCACATCATGTCAGGCACTTCCTGTATCCACCACCCACCTCCATATAGTGACCTGGACATTAGATACAATGTATCCCCGAGGTGATAGGGAGCCATAGGCAGGAATAGATATGAGGGAAACGATCATCATTTTTCCAGTGCGGCTTTGGCTACCAGTGTGAACGTGTTTTTATAGATAGTAACAGTGTAGAGCAGTATTACCCTACTGCGGTGCCTCTTGCTGTTGGAAAACTACAACTCCCAGCAAGCCCGGACAGCCGAAGGCTGTCCGGGCATGCTGGGAGTTGTAGTTTTGCAACAGCTGGAGGCACCCTGGTTAGGAAACATTGGTGTAAAGTCACATAGACAATAATCATGCAGTCAGGGTGGGATATATAAGGGTTGTGCTGCGGTAAAACAACTCCTGCAAGATACTGGACACTTGATGGATTCCATTTAAAGGGGTACTCCGGTGAAATATATTTTTTATTTTTTTTAAATCAACTGGTACCAGAAAGTTAAATAGATTTTGTAAATGACTTCTATATAAAAATCTTAACCCTTCCAGGACTTATCAGCTGCTGTACAGGAAGTTCTTTTCTTTTGGAATTTCTTTTCTGTCTGAGCACAGACTGGGAGTTGTAGTTTTGCAACAGCTGGAGGCACCCTGGTTAGGAAACATTGGTGTAAAGTCACATAGACAATAATCATGCAGTCAGGGGGGGGGGGGGGGGAGATATATAAGGGTTGTCAGCCGCTGTACAGGAAGTCCAGGACTTATTAGCTTTTAAATCAACTGGTACCAGAAAGTTAAATTGATTTGTAAACGACTTCTATTTAAAAATCTTAACCCTTCCAGGACTATCAGCTGCTGCACAGGAAGTTCTTTTCTTTTGGAATTTCTTTTCTGTCTGAGCACAATGCCCTCTGCTGACGCCTCTGTCTGTCTCGGGAACTGTCAGGAGCAGGTGAGGTTTGCTCTGGGGATTTGCTCCTGCTCTTGACAGTTCCTGTGGAGTATACAGCAGCTGATGAGTACTGGAAGGATTAAAGGGTTACTCCGCTCCCCAGCGTCCGGAACATTGAGTTCCTGAACGCTGTGTTCGGGCTTCCGTGTTCATGCCCGCTCCCTAGTGACATCATGGCCTGCCCCCTAAATGAAAGTCTATGGGAAGGGGGAGCGACAGCCGTCACGCCCCCTCCCATAGACTTGCATTGAGGGGGCGGGGCATGATGTCACGAGGGGGCGGGCGTGAACACGGAAGCCCGCACAGGGCGTTCAGGAACTCAATGTTCCGTACACTGGAAAGCGGAGTAACCCTTTAAGATTTTTAAATAGAAGTAATTTACAAATTTGTTTAACTTTCTGGCACCAGTTGATTTTAAAAATATTGTTTTGCACTGGAGTACCCCTTTAAGTCAATGGGATCCTCCGGGACCCAGCGGTGTCAGTTGTGCTTCAGCCTGTTCAGGGTCCGTTTGGCACAAAAATGAAACCGAATGGACCCTGAACGGGATGGAGCACAACAGCAGTGTGAACCTAGCCTTAGGAAGTAAGTGACCTGTCCGTTATTGAGGCTGATGCATTGGAAGCGGGAAAATGAGCAAGCGTAAGGATCTGTGAGTACAGCGCTCAACTATCTTCAGCAATTCTATAGTGAAGGTCCAGCTGCACAGTGTTTCCCAATCAGGGGACCTCCGGCGAACGCAGAACTAGAAGTCTGTAAGGGTATGCTGGGAGTTAGGTTATGTTCATAAAGCAGAATTTCTGCATGAATTTATAGCTAACTCACTTTTGTGGAATTCCTGCAGCGGAAATTCTGCTGTGTGAATGGGACAGCGGAATCCTATTGAAGTGTATTCGCTATAAATCCATGCTGAAATTCTGGCGTGTGAACATAACCTAATGGTTACATCTGAAAATAGGGAAAAAACAAAAAAAAAGACCAGCGGGGGGCGCCTCGTTCGTTACCACAAAAACAAATGGCAATAATGGGGCGGGCAACTTAGGTAGTGGCCGCTTACCATGAGCGAATAGGACATTCACATATAAACCCAATCAGTGAGTTGCCAAGAAGAGGAGAGCCAGCTGCTGAGCCCGGGTCCCTGGAGAAGGAGTGATCCAATCCTGATCGAAGTCAATGCAGAGGAGAGAAAAAAGACCCTTACAATGGCGCTGCTGGTTCAAGTGAGAAGATCCAAGCCAGGAGTATTTTCGAACACTGACGTGTTTCGGGGGAGCCACCCCTTACCTCAGATCTGAAACTGATCTGAGGAAGGGGGTGGCTCCCCCGAAACGCCCCATCCCTGTACTTTTTATTATTTTATGCTCAATAAACCACTCCAGTGTTTGAAAATACTCCTGGCTTGGATCTTCTCACTTGAACCAGCAGCACCATTGTAAGGGTCTTTTTTTTTTTTTTTTTTTTCTCTCCTCTGCATTGACTAATGGTTACATGTCCTCAGTGCACTCTGGCCCCCCCCCCCCCTTACTGGACAAATGCAAGTGACTGCTCGTTCAGCCAATCAATGGCTGAGGCGCGACATCACTGCGGCTAGTGATTGGCTGAGTCACTTGGGTATGTTCAGGAGGGCGGTGTAAGAATGCGTAAGTAGCCGGAGCCCCGTACAGGATAACCCCTGCAATCAGACACTTAACCCTTATCCTGTAATAAAAAAAAGTACAGAAGTACAGAACGGTTTTCAGGAACTGGTTCCGCATTTTTTTTTTTCCCAGCTTAAAAATCAGTGTTGTGAACGTGTCATCACACTTCTCTTGTAGATGGATCCAGAAAAAAACTTCTGCTGCACTGTTCACATAGCAGAATGTCCAAAAATTCAAATTGCGGTATCCGCAAAAAGAATAAACATGTCCATTCTTTCTGCGGACTCTTCACGTAAATGCATTGCCGTCTATGAGACAACACATTTCCGAGCGGGCCTAGCACTGGCATGTTCTTTTGGCGCTCTGCCGTCAGGGGAATGTCTGCACAAAAAAAATCTCTGTGCGAACTTTCACCCATGTGAACATTACATAACCTATGGTTGTGTTCACTCGTTTAAAAGAAGCTTATTAAAATCTGGATGAAAAAAAAACTCCTTCAAACCTGTAAGGCTGGGTTCACACCATGTCTTTGCTAGAGATCGACCGATATAGATTTTTTTTTTTTTTTTTGAGCCATACCGATAACCTGTGAACTTTCAGGCCCGTACCCAAAATCGAAGCCTACCACAGTTTTTTGGTCCGGGTGAAAAACCATATCGAAACGTATCTTTTTGTACACACGTTTTGATACATTTTAGTCAGGTTTTGTCAAAAACCTGATACAAGAATTGTATTGCAAAAACGTGGTGTGAACCCAGCCTAAGCAGTTTTTCGTGTGACCTTTCAATTTTTATTTCAATGTGAGCCTCTAAGCAGAACTGCTCTGAAAAGTGACAGTGACATGTTAAGACTTTTCTGGGACAGTTTTTTTTTTTTTGAAAACCACAAGATTTTTTTCGAACACTTCCTATAGAAGTCAATGGGAGATGGAAGCTCACTTTTTTTTTTTTTTATTTATTTATTTTTAATGTTTATCCCTTACCATGTGAACAATACTAAGGCAGTGAGAAAAGAACCTTTTTGCATTGTGTGTGTGTTTGTTGTTTTCATTGCAGGAACTGATGTAGTAATTGTAAAGAATGGCAGAAGAATCTGCGGGACTGGGGCGTGTCTCGCCAATGCGCCGCTGCATCAGAACAAGAGCTACTTTGAATTTAAAGTGCAGTCTACAGGTAAGTGTTGGTAATAATGCTGCCATATCCCTGCATGGTACCAGACAGTTGTGATGCTGTCATTTTTAGATATTGTGAGGTAGGGACATTACTTTTAGTACAGGTGGAACAGATAATCCCATGATTAGAATTGATGTCACGTCAATGGGATATTACTTCATTTACTGATCATAGGGGTCTAAATGCTGTAACCCCCCACCAGTCCTCAGAGTTAAATGGACACTGTCAGATTCAAAAACTTTTTATATGTTGTACATCTTGGCAAAACATTAACCTTTCTCATGTACGTCATAAGAAATTTTTCTTTTCATTTTTATAGAAATCATGGCTTTGTCCAAGCTGAAGCACAGGCATGGAGAGAGTCCAGTAAGTGAGGGTGGGCTAGTACTCCTCTGTGCTCCTCTCCTGTCTGATAGAACTCCTCTGGGCTCCTCTCCTGTCTGATAGCACTCCTCTGTGCTCTCTCCTGTCTGATAGCACTCCTCTGTGCTCTCTCCTGTCTGATAGCACTCCTCTGGGCTCCTCTCCTGTCTGATAGCACTCCTCTGGGCTCCTCTCCTGTCTGATAGCACTCCTCTGGGCTCCTCTCCTGTCTGATAGCGCTCCTCTCCTGTCTGATAGCACTCCTCTGGGCTCCTCTCCTGTCTGATAGCACTCCTCTGGGCTCCTCTCCTGTCTGATAGCACTCCTCTGGGCTCCTCTCCTGTCTGATAGCACTCCTCTGGGCTCTCTCCTGACACACAGAGGAGTGCTGGCCCACCCTCACTTACTGGACTCTCTCCTTGCCTGTTCTTCAGCTTGGACAAAGCCATGATTTTATAAGCCATGATTTCTATAAAAAGGAAATAACATTTTCTTAAGTAATTTAGAAAGGTTAATGTTTTTCCAAGATGTACAACATATAAAACGTTTTTGTATCTGACCGTGCCCATTTAGGTTAAGGTAAAGTACAGTATTTTCCTGCACAACATGTGCCCAGACACACAGATCTTATTCCTTCATGTTATAACATAAGATATGAATACTCATTATAAAGAAGACTACAGGGATGGCTGGATAGACTAGGGGTCTATGCACACTATGGATATTCTGCTGGCAGCAGAATCCCATTGTTCTTATTGGGATTCTGCTACACTGTGGAATTTCCAACGCAGATCCGGATTTCTGCTGAAGAATAAACATGTTCATTCTTTAGGTGGAAAAGCCCATTAGGACTTTGATTTCCGATGGCTTCTTTCCGTTGTAAAATTCAGCATGAAGCAAAAGCACAAAATGGCACAGATCCTCTGAGGAAATGCCTTGCATGGGCCCTCGTGGAGAAGTTTTTAGGACAAAATCTGACAATGCATTTTAAGAAGCATGAGAGGCCACCATACATATTAGACCAGTGTTTCCCAATCTGTTGCAAAATACAACTCCCAGTATGCTCTGGCAGCCCTTGGCATGCTGGGAGTTGTAGTTTTGCAACAGGTGGAGGCACCCTGGTTGGGAAAACACTGCATTAGATAGTTGTCTGATCCCTCCTAAGGGTAAGTTCACATGGGCGGGTTACCCTGTTTTTCCACAGTAGAAACTCTGCAGCAGAAAACACTCACCTTAACAGGGTCTTCTGCAGAGTTTCTACTGTGGAAAAACCTGTTTGTGTAAACCTAATCTAAATCTGCAAGCTCAGCCTGAAAAACTGATGATGTTCACAAGTACATGTAGAACTTGTCTCCTGCACAGACTTTTTATTCTAAATTGACATGACATCAATAACACCAAATTTTTGTTTTTGTTTTTTTAGAATGTTTTATGGAAATCACTTTCTAAGATCCAAAACGTCTGACTTTACTGTTAATGTAACCAAACCGTATGAAGGTTTTTTAGGGCGCTTTTTTGGGATCCATGAAATTTGAGAAAAGCAGCAACTCGATAAATTTCCTCCATTGTTCTGAGCTTTTTTCTTTTTTTTTTTTTTTTCTTGCCAAGCACAATATGGGTTCAATAATGTTTTATTTTTTATATAGTTATTATGATTGCAGCTTTCTAATAGGAAATACTTTGCCCTTCCTTCCCTTGCTATTTCAGGTGTGTGGGGCATCGGAGTTGCAACTCAAAAAGCAAATTTAAATCAGATCCCGCTAGGTCGAGACGCACACAGCCTTGTGATAAGAAATGATGGGGCCATTTATTACAACAACGAGGAGAAGAATAGGCTGCCAGCAAATAGCCTGCCACAGGAGGGTGACGTTGTGGTAAGCATCATTGGGAATATCCTACTGTGATGACATTGTCTGCATTTGTTCCTTAGTCATTGCTATTGTTGTCCTTCTTGCTCATAGATAAAGTGAGAGGGGCTGTTTAACCACTTGAGAACCGCTGAATGCTGTGTATATGCAGTTCTGGTTCAGTGATCTCCCAAGCCCATGGATTACATAAGACAGTGGGATCACAAGGATTGTCCCAGGGGCCATTTTAGCCCCTTAAAAAAACAGTGTCACCATGAGATAAGATAAAGGGAATCCATTGATAGAACTTGTGTTTTAATTTTTTCACCTTGTGTAAATATACACTATAAGAACTAAAAGGATGCATCATCTCTTCTGTATTCTGGAAATCCTGAGCAGCATAAAACTGGTGCAGGCAGCACAATACTGGCACATGTAACACTGAGACAAACGCATCTCAGAGTAATCATAGTTGAAAAATGCTGCTGGAACCTGAGTAACTAGTCCGGGGCCCATTGGCTGCTCCCTGCTCAGCCAGCTTGAGTGTGGTTATACCCTGCTAGGGGAGACTGGTCACTTAAGCGGTCTGTGCCAGGAGCAGCTGTCAGCACTTTGCCTGAGGACTAGTTACCCAGGCCCATGCAGCATTTTCAAAGCGTAATACCTGATGCTGCTGCAGGACTGGTTAGTGTCCCAGTAGGTATTCCCCTAGTAGTGGGATTTTCAGGGACCGTTTTTCTCATTAAAGGGGTACTCTACTCCCCAGCGTTCGGAACATTAAGTTCCGAATGCTGGCGCAGGCTTCGGGGGTCGCCTTTCCCCCTCATGACATCGTGTTCCCCCCCCCCCTTCCTCGTGACGTCATGGCCACGTCCCCTCTGTAAGTCTATGAGAGGGGGCATGACAGTTGCCTCGCCCCTCCCATTGACTGACTTTGAGGAGGTGTTGTCATGATGTCACGAGGGGCATGGCCAACCTCAACAGTGCTCAGAACATTTAGTCCCAAACACTTGCAGTGGAGTACCCCTTTAAATATTCAACATTTTTTAAACAACCATATTACAAAAGGTCTTAAATTTTTATTAGTAAAAACATAGAGTTTTTGGATCTTACAGTGCCCATTTAAACTATAAACATTCTAAAACTACTGAGCGCCTGAATCGCATGCTGTGAATCCTCTTATTGACTATTTAAGCTTGCTCTCCCCATGGTGGAATATTTTTGCAACTGTCTAACTTTTTTTTTTTTGTATTGGGACACACTGAGGTTTCTGTTAACTGGTCTAAATATTGATAATTTACATCACATCATAAAATTTACTTTAAAATGTTCAAAAAGTTTAGGAAATATTTATATATTTTATTCTGCTTTGATTCTTAGGGTATCTCCTATGACCATGTAGAATTAAATGTTTACTTGAATGGAAAGAATATGCATTGTCCTGCATCTGGTATCAGAGGGACTGTGTATCCTGTTGTTTATGGTAAGTCATGTTCATTGCGCAACAGCCACTAGATATGGAACCACATAACTAGTACAGGGGGCTGTAAGTTCACATTTTTTGAGGTTTGTATAATAGGAAATCTGTCATAAGTGTCACCTGCACTAACATGTTGTACAGGTAAAATTGATGACAGCCATACTAGGGCTGGGCGGTATACCGGTTCATACCGAATACCGAAATTTTTGTCCTGCACGATATGAATTTTTCCCGTATACCGGTTTGGCCCCTCCCCCTCGGGAATGAATGATTTATCAGCCCAGCGCTGCGCTGTCCCACACCGGGGAACTTGTCATATGTGACCCGTGAGCGCTGTCCTACCCCCCCCCCCCCATTTATCAACCTGCAAGCGCTGCCCTCCTCGTTGGCCTGCAACAAACAGGAGGACGGGGAGGGCAGCGCTTGCGGGTGACATGTGAGTAATACCCCGATGGGGACAGCGCAGCGCTGATAATTTTGGGGGGGGAGGGCGGGATACCGTTATATACCGTGGAACGGTTGGGGGGGGGGGATACCGTTATATACCGTGGAACGGCGGTTCCAAATACACATATTTGGGCATACCGCCCAGCCCTAAGCAATACTTGTCCCTGCTCCAGCTATCTTCCGTCGTGTCTTCTGTTCCGCAGCCTCCTGGTGACAAAGCTTTGCCCATGCTCTGTCAGCCCCGGAATGGAAGATACGGATTAAGATATGGGAAGCACGGAACAGGACCAGGTAAGTATGGTTGTCTTCAGTGTCATCTGCACTACCTGTCTGTACCAACAGGTGACACTGATGACAGATTTCCTTTAATGCGCATTTCCACATGTTGGAGGGATTTGTGGAAAATAAGGCTACATTCATACTACGGAATCCTTGGCTGTCCGGGCATGCTGGGAGTTGTAGTTTTTCAACAGCTGGAGGCACACTGGGGAACACTGCTGTACAGGCAAACAGCATGAGAAACTTCTCATAAAAAAAAAAAAAATGATTAGTTCTGTCATGTGGTTTATTAGTATTTACTAAACCAGACATGAATGTGCTTTTAGAAGACACAAGATCATAAAAATACATTTTTTATTGTTTGTTTTTTTTAATCCAATTTATTTTACAGTTCTTTTTACTTGATGTGAAATCTTCCGTATTGGTGCCTGCCCATAATACGGGAACACACGAGTAGATGCCTTTCACTTACCCGCTCTGCCCATGCTTTCTTCTTCTAGTGGATGACAGTGCCATCCTGGATTGTCAGTTCAGCGAGTTCTACCACAGTCCTCCTCCTGGGTTTGAGAAGATCTTATTTGAACAGCAGATTTTCTAAAAGACTGAATGCCTACAGCTTCTCCAAAGCATTTGTCTCTTTTTAAAGCTGCACGCCGCCTACCGAAAATGTGCTTTTGTATTTATATCACTGGGTGCAGACCTACTGGATCCTCCGTAAGTATTTTCTAACGTGTCGCCCACCTTCAAGGACCACAATTTAACTAATGCTGACACTTTTTTTTGTGATGTACAGAAACGTTTGTTGTTGTGAATGTAACCAGTCAGCCGGTAACTTAGTGAATCTGTATACACTGGTTCAGTATTATGTAAGATCACTTAACCCCCTACACCCCAGTGGGCATTCTCTCCCAGCATTACTGTTCTCAGAACAACCGAGCAGGTTTTAGTTCTCATTGTGGCAGCTCTAATATAACTGGAGTAAAAACACAGGATCACAGCTGTACTTTTATCTGACTTTGCTGCTTTTCGATTCTTCAGTCCCAGAGTGCCTTATGACTGTGCTTGTGTCTCACCGCATGTCCTGGCTATTTCTTCTTTTGCTGTGTCTCCTATATCACACGTGCCTGCATGGATACTCAAGCACAGAGATGGTTTTTCACGCTTATTTGGCCAGTTATTGATTTCTCTGTCTTGTTTAAAGAGGAACTCCGGTACTAGACATCTCCTCTATCCACTGGATAGGGGATAAGAAATCTGATCGCGGTGTCTGAACGCTGGGATCTCTGGCCCGGCACCCTGGCGGTCTTAACATTTATGTTCTGATCTCGCATAGAGATATATGTAGGGGGTGTAATCCGGCATGAAGCAGCAGCCAGACCTCCGCGGTCAGACACTTATTCCCTTCCCTATGGATGGAGGATAAGATGTCTACTACTGGAGTTCCCCTTTAATTCTGTTTATAATGGTTTTATTTATGCATGAGGCACACTGGGATTGACACTGTTCTCAGATTTCATTTTTTTTATTTTTTATTAGTATATTTAATGTTGACACTAATGTAAATCTAGCTGTTTCTGTAGCACTAATAGAGAAATGAATAGACTGAGTATTGGCATAAATAGTTAACAGGTTAAAACTTACAATCTAGATACACTACAGCAGTGGTCTCCAAACTATGGACCTCCAGCTATTGGGCATGCTGGGAGTTCTAGTTTTCCAAAAGCTAGAGGTTCACAGTTTGGAGCCAACTGCTCTACAGTGTTCTGCTCCTATGAGTTCAGACCTCTGGAGCTTTAACACAGAGAATAACCCAAATATGTTAATAGATAATTATTGAGTACATCAGTGCATTTCAGTAAATTCGGATCCTTCGATCCAGTGTGGAGAGAGACAGGTCCTGGTTGGGCAATCAGGTTGCCAAGGGAACCATGATGCCCGGCAGGTTTCATGCCTGAGTCCTTAATCTAAAGCCCTGGACATCATATAGCTGCTTTGACAAACCAAATAACCAGCATAGACCTGTGTCTCTCCATGCCGTTCTGAAGAACTTGTTGGAGCTCAGATTTACAAGTACACTTTATACTGACCTTTTGTATATTTAGTGCCTGCTCTCTAATTGCTATCGACCGTATATGAAAGACATTGTAACGCATAACGTACTCTAGTGTATGTATGACTATACCCTTAGGGTAGGGTCACATTTGCCGTATTTTGCTGCATATTTTCCTAACCATTGACTTCATTGGGTAGGAAAATATGGAGCATCAAATAAGCAGCAAAATAAGACCCCTGTGATTCTACCCCTAAAAGGAATCTGTTAGCTGCATTTCAGTTTCCAAGCTGCCGACACTGTCAGTTAGTTGTTGGGACAAAGAGACACATGGTAAATATATATATATATATATATATATATATATATATATATATATATATATATATATATATATATATATATATATATATATATATATATATATATATATATATATATATATATATATATATATATTAAATAAATTAAATAAAATGTGTGTTTGTAATTCCATAATGTAGGGAAATGCTTTTATTCAGGCACATAGTCAAAGAAGCATTTCCAACCAACCCCTCCCATCCCTGTTTGATTGACAGAGGGCTTGTAGCTGAGCCCTGTTTCCAAATGTACCTGCTCACAACATACGCACATCAATAATGAAATTTGGAAACTGGCTCTACTTCCAGCTGACTTTCAATCAAGTGGGGATAGGGATGGGAGTCCTTTGCACTTAAAAGGCTTGGGAACGCCTCTTTGACACTTGTCACCAGAGAATTAAAGCATTTTTCAATGTTATGGAAGCACAGACAGATATATGAAAGGTACCCTAACAGCTATAGAACAGTGTCAGCAGCTTGGAATGTGAATTGCAGCTGTAAGGATACTTTTACTGAGTTTCTCATTTGCTGGTAGTGCCAGGGAGGCACACCCAGATACAGAATGGTCGACTGAAATCAACTACACTGTACTGTAAGCGATGCAGATCTTTAAAGGGGTACAGATTTGTAAATTACTTCTATAAACAAAAATCTGAATCCTTCCAGTACTTTTTAGGGGCTGTATACTACAGAGGAAATGTTTTTTCTATTTGGATTTCTCTGATGTCATGACCACAGTGCTCTCTGTTGACCTCTGCTGTCCATTTTAGGAACTGTCCAGAGCAGCATATGTTTGCTATGGGGATTTTATCCTGCTCTGGACAGTTCCTAAAATGGACAGCAGAGAGCACTGTGGTCATGACCGAAGAGAAATCCAAAAAGATATACATTTCCTCTGTAGTATACAGCCCCTAAAAAGTACTGGAAGGATTAAGATTTTTTTAATAGAAGTAATTTACAAATCTGTAACTTTCTGGCACCAGTTGATAAAAAAATAAAAATAAAAATAAAAGTTTTCCACGGTGGTACCCCTTTAAGCAGCTCTGTGGAGCATTGTGTATTAATCTAACAAGGAAAAAAATTGGGGTATGCTCTATAGCAGTGGTCTCCAACCTGCGGACCTCCAGATGTTGCAAAACTACAACTCCCAGCATGCCCGGACAGCCATTGGCTGTCCAGGCATGCTGGGAATTGTAGTTTTGCAACATCTGGAGGTCCGCAGGTTGGAGACCACTGCTCTATAGGATTCTGTAGGTACAAAGGTTATTCTCTGTACATATGACAGAGCCTGTATGGAAGTGCACAAAGGCTTTACGAAGTCAAATGGCCTTTATGCACTGCCATACATCTTATAGACAAACCGCTTGGTCACTTGCATGTTCCCGAGACAGGAAACAAAACACTTCGATACTTTGGAGGAAATAACTGAAATGATATAAACAGTTTAGACCAGTGTTTCCCAACCAGGGTGCCTCCAGCTGTTGCAAAACTACAACTCCCAGAATGCCCGGACAGCCTTCGGCTGTCCGGGCATGCTGGGAGTTGTAGTTTTGCAACAGCTGGAGGCACCCTGGTTGGGAAACACTGATTTAGACCAATGGTTTCCATTTTTACAGAAGTCAAACCAACCCTGTGTGTAGTCAGATTCACTCTCTCTGCCCCTTATACCTACCACCCGTTGGTGAGCAAGGAGAGGGGCCAGATACACAACTGAAGAATCTGACTACGAAAAGGGTTTGTTTGTAGTCTGTAACCACGGAGATGCATAGGAGCTTTATACACTATATCTAGGTTGTATTTTAGAATGCTTACGTTTATTACATTTGTGTTTAAAAATGTAGATAAAATGATTCAAAGTGATAAGCACACAGTGCACCTTGCATTAGGCGTTGGTATGCTGCTTGAGTTCACGTGAAGTGTGATATGTACATAAAGTAAATTTTGGTAAGACATTAATATTGTGTCCATTAATGTTAGACTTTGGTGGAAAGGCTTAATATTAAAAATGAAAATGGTTTCAAAAGTGTAACTGAATATATTTATTTTTTATAAGTTTTATTTCTAAGGTTTGCTTGCACCTTTTTTGATGTTGTAACTAAATGCACTGTGAATCTCTTCTAGATACTGTATATTTGTGGATATGTACTTCATAGTTTATTTTAAATACTACCAAAGAGTCAACAGATTTAAAACTCAAGCAGATTATTTCTTCATTCCTCTGTCAAGTTTTCTATAAAGTTGCATGAAAATAGGAGATAATGTTTTTACATTATGTTAGCTGCAAATGACCCCATTAATGAAACTACAGGCAGAAAATAGAGGTTAATGTTGGCTACACCTTTTGGCCTCCATGTAGGAGACCCAACTGGCCTAACCATAATAACCAGTCAGAATAGGTGAGAACGGAAAACCAGGGGGTTGCTGTGGTTTTTAACTGCTCTGATGCTCATAAATGGGGCCCGATATAGGAAGACAAAGCAGAAGAAAACATGTATTAAACAGGTTTACAGTTTTTCCTTCTTGGTGCCTATTATTATGATTTTAAGGGCTTGATTACTGTATTTTATCTAAGTTTTCTCCACAAAAAAAATCCCAAAAATTGGCATTTTGGTGTGGACGAAATGTGTACCACTACTTTTACTGAAAAGAGATAAAATACTCACGTAACAGAGTTCTTAGATGGTATGTTTAACATTGCATAATTTTTTATTTATTTATAATTTTAAGGCTACTTTCACACAGTGGGTTCTTAAAGGGGTACTCCAGGGAAATAACATCCATGGGATAAGTTTCTAATCGTGGGGGATCTTACAGCAGATCTATCCCCCCCGCGCCCCCCACCCTCCCCAAGATTGCCTGTATGGGGGACAACAGTCCTCAGCAGGCTACAGCCCCCGTAGGTGGGTCCGCTCAGCATATCACCGGCGATTTGATGTGGGCCATCACTTAAGCCAGTCTCTGAGGCTGGGGGCCTGACTGGTGAGTAGCCGTCCCCCATACAAGATATCGTGGGGGCTTCACCAGTAGGACCCCCTCCGGATCAGAAACGTATCCTCTATCCTGTGGATAGGGGATACATTTTATTTCCCTAGACTACCCTTTTTAAAGGGATTGTCCAGAAATAGAAAAATAAACTGGAGCTAATCTTTTCCCTAAACAGCACCTCAGCACCTTAGGTTGTGTGTGGTATTACAACTTGGCTCCATTCACGTCAATGGAACTGACACCCTGAGGGCAAGAGTGTCCCTGTTTTGAAGAAATCAACTTTGGTTTTTCTCCTCCTGGATTAGCCCTTTTAAAATGGTTATGGTGCAATGCTTTCTATAAGGTTTTCCTTGGTATAGGTGTCAACCCTGGTTAACTTAAAAATGCCACCCTGTAAAAGTGGCCTTACCTTAAAAAAATATATAGATATGCCCTTCTTTATGGGCATGTTGACATGAGCATTAACTGCATGGTTTTTGATGTGTAAACCACACATTTCTGCATCAAAAACTATGCAATTTCACAAACAAGATGGCGAACCACTTGGAAAGAAGTCATGTCGTCACTTGTTTACGTGTGGTTCTGCGCTGAAGCTCCCATTGAAATCCGGGACAGGCTTCCCCCGCACTAACTAGCTCTGACTAAGTGGCTCAGTGCGGCACATGGGTGAGGTTTTTGCTCGTGTGCACATGCCTGAAGTCAGGGTCTCTCCAACTATTGCAAATCTACCAACTCACAGCATGCATGTTGGGAGTTAGTTTTGCAACAGCTGGAGGCACCCTGGTTGGGAAACACTGCCCCAAGTCTTCATTAATACTGTTTTGTGTCTACAGCTTCCTATACAAGTTTTAATGTTTTAGCTGGAGGCATTGGTGCATTAAAAAAATTGAAATAGATTTAAAACTGCACAGAACAGGCAAAGTGTCTCAAAATCTGTAATAAATACACCCCTCCCCATATTTCTTTATGAGCTGTTCCTACAGGTTAAATAGTATCACTGGTTCCTTTACATACACTTGCTTATGTAACCTAAGCTAACTGGCAGTCCTGCTAGCTTTTTTGGGTACTCTTGTTCATTTTTGTCACAGATCTGTTTTTCCATTGATTTAATGTGTTTTACTGTTTGAATCTGTATTTGTAAGATTGTTTGAATAAACTTTCCGCAGTTTAAAATGACTTTGCTTTCCTTTATTAATCATACGAAGAGGTGGTGCAAACATGCGCAAAAAAAAAATTATGAAAAGATGCTCAATTTTATAGCAGCCATTGGGAAGCTACTTCTTATACTAGTGGTCTTAAGGCTACGTTCATATTGCGGAATTTCCGAGCAGAATCCGGCAGAAAAATTTCACCCAGACTGTTTCAGTCCCGTTGTTTTCAACGGGATTCTGCTGCACCAACAAAGGCGTGGTCTTAAATGGCTGGAGGTGCTCAACCCCAAATGCAGTTGTGCATATATACTGGGGGAGCAGATCCTGCCCTTGTAGCCCATTGCTAAGGGCGATCCCCAGCATAAAAATGCATACAATGGAGGATGCCTGCAGCGGACTACAAGTGCCACAAAGGCATCCTACACCAGATAGACGGTGTGGATGTGTAACAATTAGAATAATACAATACAGGAATTTAAGTGCACTACTGTGGTAGATGTATACAATGACATTGGCTATCCCTCAACACTGATGTTAAAATTGAGACATTAGCCAGTATATCCTTAGATGAAGGACACAACAGAGCCCGCACACCAACGCCAAGGTTTCTCAAGTGGCGCGGGACCTAACGCTAACCTACCTGTGCGTGAAAAGCAAAAACCAGGGGCCAGTGGGCAATTACAGCAGCATTAGGCAGACTTGCAGCCTGCTCCCAGGTACCCTCCAGTGTGACTGAGCACACATACAATGGGAGGAGGGAGAGACAGGCTACAAGCCCCACCTAAGTTGGCTATGTGTGCCGACCTCACAGGTGAACCTTAACCTGTTCAGGACCCAGGGCGTAATTTTACGCCCTGGTACTTAAGGACCCAGGGCGTAAACTTACGCCCTGGCGGTTTCCGGTCCCTGCCGCGTGCCGGGCGGGGATCGGAAGCGGATGCCTGCTGAAATGCTTCAGCAAGCATCCAGGGCAAACGCCGAGGGGGGCCATGATCGCCGCAAATCGCAGGGGAAATCGCCCTTGCGATCTGCGGCGATACCGGGCTGATCGGGTCTCTGGGACCCGACCGCCCTGTAATTTTGCATAATTCCGGCTGTCACAGACAGCCAGGACCATGCTAAAGTATAGGAGCGAGGTAGCAAGCCGGCCACCTCCTCCTATACCCTGCGATCCGTTGGTTAGTTAACTGACCAATCGCAGGGGGGGCGGTTACTTCCGCCCGGCCCCTGAAAGTCCGGAGAGGATGGGAGGAAGACCGGAGGACGCGGCGGGGGACGGGGGAGTGCTGGGGACCGGTCCCCGGTACTTACCTTGTCCCTGAAGACCCGGATCCCGGGGATGAAGATGGCGGCGACAGGTGAGTAGATCGGGCCCTTTACAGCAATGCACGTCGCCGTAAAGCGACATGCATTGCTGTAATGGGACCCTGTATACTACAACTCCCAGCATGCCCAGACAGCCCTTGGCGTCTGGGTATGCTGGGACTTGCAGTTTTGCAACATCTGGAGGTCCACAGTTTGGAGACCACTGTGTCCTTCCAGATGTTGCAAAACTACACATCCTCAGCATGCCCTTACTGTCCAGGCATGCTGGGAGTTGTAGTTCTTTAACATCTGTACAGGGTACATTCACATGGGCAGGAGCTTACAGTGAGTATCGGGCTGCAAGTTTGCGATGCAGCAAATTTTGCACGGCAGCGGGAAACTCGCTGTAATCCCCCGCCCGTGTGACTGTACCCTAAAAACACTACACTAACACAAAATTAAAATAAAAAGTAAAAAACACTACATATACACATACCCCTACACAGCCCCCCTCCCCAATAAAAATTAAAAATGTCTGGTACGCCACTGTTTCCAAAATGGAGCCTCCAGCTGTTGCAAAACAACTCCTCCCAGTATTGCTGGACAGCCGTTGACTGTCCAAGCATGCTGGGAGTTTTACAACAGCTGGAGGCACCCTGTTTGGGAATCACTGGCGTAGAATACCCCTATGTCCACCCCTATGCAAATCCCTAATTCAGGCCTCAAATGCGCATGGTGCTCTCACTTCGGAGCCCTGTCGTATTTCAAGGCAACAGTTTAGGGCCACATATGGGGTATCGCCGTACTCGGGAGAAATTACCTAACAAATTTTGGGGGGCTTTTTCTCCTTTCACCCCTTATGAAAAGGTGAAGTTGGGGTCTACACCAGCATGTTAGTGTAAAAAAAAAAAAAAAAAAATTTTTTACACGAACATGCTGGTGTTGCCCTATACTTTTTCATTTTGACAAGAGGTAAAAGGGAAAAAAGCCCCCTAAAATTTATAATGCAATTTCTCCCGAGTACGGAGATACCCCATATGTGGGCGTAAAGTCCTCTGGGGGCGCACAACAAGGCCCAGAAGGGAGAATGCACCATGTACATTTGAGGTGATTTGCACAGGGGTGGCTGATTGTTACAGCGGTTTTGACAAACGCAAAAAAAAGAAAAACACGTGACCCCATTTCGGAAACTACACCCCTCACGGAATGTAATGAGGGGTGCAGTGAGAATTTACCCCCCACTGGTGTCTGACAGAGCTTTGGAACAGTGGGCTGTGCAAATAAAAAATTTTGTACAGCCCACTGTTTCAAAGATCTGACAGACACCAGTGGGTTGTAAATGCTCACTGTACCCCTTGTTACGTTCCTCAAGGGGTCTAGTTTCCAAAATGGTATGCCATGGGGGGGTTATTTTGCTGTCCTGGCACCATAGGGGCTTCCTAAATGTGACATGCCCCCGAGCAAAATTTGCTCTCAAAAAGCCATTGTGAGCATTGTAGTTTGCCCGTAGTGCACTTCAGGTCAACTTATGGGGTACCTCCATACTCAGAAGAGATGGGGTTACAAATTTTAGGGGTATTTTCTGCTATTAAACCTTGCAAAAATGTGAAATTTGGGGGGGAAACACACATTTTAGTGAAAAAAATTATATATTTTTTTTACATATGCAAAAGTCGTGAAACACCTGTGGGGTATTAAGGCTCACTTTATTCCTTGTTATGTTCCTCAAGGGGTCTAGTTTCCAAAATGGTATGCCATGTGGGGGGGGGGGGGATTGCTTTTCTGGCACCATAGGGGCTTCCTAAATGCAACATGCCCCCCAAAAACCATTTCAGAAAAAACTTTCTCTCCAAAATCCCCTTGTCGCTCCTTCCCTTCTGAGCCCTCTACTGCGCCCACCAAACACTTTACATAGACATATGAGGTATGTGCTTACTCGAGAGAAATTGGGCTACAAAAATAACAATCCATTTTCTCCTTTTATCCCTTGTAAAAATTCAAAAATTGGGTCTACAAGAACATGCGAGTGTAAAAAATGGAAATTGTGAATTTTCTCCTTCACTTTGCTGCTATTCCTGTGAAACACCTAAAGGGTTAAAATGCTGACTGAATGTAATTTTGAATAGTTTGGAAATTTTGTGAAAAATTGGAAAATTGCTGCTGAACTTTGTAGCCCTCTGGAGTCTTCCAAAAGTAAAAACACGTCAATTTTATGATGCAAACAAAGTAGACATATTGTATATGTGAATAAAAAAAAATTATTTGGAATATCTATTTTCCTTACAAGCAGAGAGCTTCAAAGTTAGAAAAATGCAAAATTTTCTAATTTTTCATCAAATTTGGGGATTTTTCACCAAGAAAGGATGCAAGTTACCACAAAATTTTACCACTATGTTAAAGTAGAATGTCACGAAAAAACGATCTCTGAATCAGAATGATAACTAAAAGCATTCCAGAGTTATTAATGTTGTAAAGTGACAGTGGTCAGATGTGCAAAAAATGGCCGGGTCCTAAGGTGTAAAATGGCTGGGTCCTTAAGGGGTTAATGCTGCCTTAATAGTGATCAAGGCGCATTAAATGTGGAGTTTATACACCTCCAAGTTTAAGATTTAAACAACAACAAAGACGTGGTCTCAAATGGCAGGAGGTGCTCAACCCCAAATGCATTTGTGCATTTATACTGGGGGAGCAGATCCTGCTGCACCATGCATGTGGCGGACCAGTCTGCCATGGAAATTTAGATTCCAGACGTGACAGAAAGAATTGACATGTCAATTCTTTCTGCGGAATCCGATCGAAAAATGCATTGCTGCCTATGGAAATAGCTCATTTCTTAGCAGCCCTAGTGTCGGCATGTTCTGCTGGTACCTCAACATAGCATTAGAGGGAATTTAAGTAATTTGTGCTAGGGTTATGGTGTTGTCAGCATTAAGTGACTTTAAACCAAGCATAGGAGCTGCGCTTGCTTCAGAGCAGTAAGTGTCTGCTACTGTGAGTAGCCAGACACTCACTGCTAATGACTGGCAGCAGCGTTCCAGTCACTGCCCGTCATTTAGCCTTTTAGGCGCTGTGATCAAAGCCGATCACTGTGTCTAAAGTGAAAGTAAACATGGCCAGTTAGCTCAGTGAAGCGTATCGCACCCTAGCAACGTGATCGGTCCCCTTACCTGCCTCCTGCTGCCAATTCACTGATTCAGCCTGGCTTAGGCTGGGTTCACACTACGTTTTCTCCCATACGGGAGCGCATACGGCAGTGGGGAGCTAAAAGCTCGCGCTCCCGTATGTGACCGTATGCGCTCCCGTATGTCATTCATTTCAATGAGCCGACCGGAGTGAAATGTTCGGTCCGGTCGGCTCATTTTTGCGCCGTATGCGCTTTTACAACCGGACCTAAAACTGTGGTCAACCACGGTTTTAGGTCCGGTTGTAAAAGCGCATACTGCGCAAAAATGAGCCGACCGGACCGAACGTTTCACTCCGGTCGGCTCATTGAAATGAATGACATACGGGAGCGCATACGGTGACATACGGGAGCGCGAGCTTTTAGCTCCCCCCTGCCGTATGCGCTCTCGTATGGGAGAAAACGTAGTGTGAATCCAGCCTTAGCTAGGCTGTATTAGTGGATCGCCAATCACACTGTGTAATGCTACGCCATTGGTATAGCATTAGATAGATGCTGAATGTAATCTCATAGCAATGCATAGAATTGTCCCGTATGGGGACTTAAATGGACACTCTGATTAAAAAAATGTTTTGCTATTGCACTCCTTATGGTAAATTAAAAAAATCTGACGTTTCTATGTTTTTGTGTTTTAAAAAGCTGCCACTAGGTGTCTCCCCTACTTGTCGTGAGCAAATTTTCCCCCATCTTTTGCACAGACTTTGGACTCCTGCTGGCCTTACAGAAGTTCAAAATCAGGAAATGCTGAGGGGTGTGTGCAGCCTTATCCAATCATAGCTCATCTCACACACTGAACTGCTCTGGGCTGTGTTTAGCAGAGTGAGGGGGGAAGTTCTCCCTTGTGTGGCTTCAGATGATGTCATGTCTGCTGGGTAACCCTTCGCATTCTGTGAATCTGACTGAGCAGAAAATACAGAGCAATATCAAGGTAGAAAACTAAAAAATAAAGGCAGTGGTGAATTATTATGATGGGGGCAGTGAACTGGGAGGATTATAAAATTTGACAAGATCATGAGGTAAGTGTAAAATAAAGTGTATACTCAAAAAACTTCTTATTTTACAAAAAAGAAATATTTGGTATCACCGCATGCGTAATTGTCCAATCTATTAAATTATAATGTTAATAATCCTGAGAGGTCAATGGCGTAAGCAAAAAAAAAAATACTTAAAGGGGTACTCCGCCCCTAGACAAAGATCTTACCCCCTATCCAAGGATAGGGGATAAAATGGCTGATTGTGGGGGGTCCTGCTGGTGGGGACCTCCACGATCTCTCTTGCAGCCCCCCGAGTCATCAGCTCTAAGGAGCTAAGTTTGCTCCACGGCGAGGGGCTGGCGGTTTGTGATGTCACAGCCCCTCCCTCTTGTGACTTGCATTAAGGGGGAGAGGCTGTGACGTCACGAACCACTGGCCCCTGTATCGTGAGTCATCAGCCATGGAGCAAACTTAGCTCTGTAGAGCTGATGAGTCGGGGGGGGCTGCAGAAGATTGCGGGGGGTCACCAGCGGTAGGACCCCCACGATCAGACTTCTTATCCCCTATCCTTGGATTAGGGAATAAGATGTCTAGGGGCAGAGTACCCCTTTTAACACCAATAAGGCAGATTTTTTTATCACATCATATCAGAAAAAAAGTCCCGTATACAGAAAAATAAAATTTTTATAGGGGTCAGAAGGAGAATTTTAAGCATGGTGATTTTGTAAAAAAAAATTAAATAACTTTGTTATAGTACAATAATAGAAAAACAATATAAATTGGGTATTGTTTTAATAACATTGACCTACAGAATAAAGAAACTGTAATTTTTACCATAAAGTGCAGTGTAAAAACCGTAACTCTGCCCCGATGTTCCCAATCCTTTGATGGGGCTAATCACGACCTCCATTGCAGGTTTGAAGGGTCTGGATCAGCCTGCATAATGGCTGGAGGGTCCCTACATGCCTCTGTGCTATCCAATCTGCTCTCTGCAGGCTGAAGAAGCTGTCCTATGGCAAATCATTGTTCAGTGTTTGCAATAGAAAGAAGCAAAAAAAACTGAAAAGTTAACATTTTCATAAATATGAGTAAGCCCCATCCATTATAAGTTTAAATCACCATTTTTCAAATAAAATAATATACACAAAACTTAACATATGGTATCACCATCTACAGAAATGTTTCAACTATTTACCTCATTATGATTTCTCTAATTAATGGAGTAATCTAGTGCAGACTATTCCCACTCTGTTGTGCCAGAGCTGGAAAAAAAAAAAGAGAAAAACTTTTACTCCCCCGGAGTGCTGCTACAGCTGATCGGTCCTCCGGTCCAGTCTTCTGCCTTCTTCCATGTGCACGGATTGTCACACTGTGCTCAGCCTATCACTGGCCGAGGCGGGACATCACTGTGGCTGGTGATGGGTTGAGCGCCGTGTGACGATCCGTGCACATGGAAGAAGGCAGAAGACTGGACCGGAGGGCCGATCAGCTGTAGCCGTGCTCCGGGGGAATGCAGGAAGGTGAAAGTTTATTTTTTAGCGCGGGCACAACAAAGTGGGAATAGTCTGCACTAGACTACTCCTTTTTAAAAGAGTACTGCACCCTTAGACAACTTATCCCCTATGAGATTGCTGAGACCCCCCCGTGATGTCTCGTACAGGGACCCAGAACTGCCGCTGCTCTGTGTGCCTAATGCTTGTTTGGTCGACCTCACTAAGAGGTCGACTGACACTCCCCCCTCCATTCAGCTCTATGGGAGAGGAGGGGATGCATGCATGAACGCTGCATCTCTGCCTCTCCCAAAGACATACATAGAGGGCATGTCGGGCAAGGTGTCAGTCTGCGGTCGACATGCCACCTGCATGGGGAGAGCTGCAGCAGAGCCAGGGCCCCGTACAGGAGATCGCGGGGGGTCTAAGTGTTCATACCCCCCACGATCAGACATTTATCCCCTATCATGCGGATAAGTTGTCTAAGGCTGCAGTAATCCTTTTCTACCGTTCAATGTTTTTACAACCAGGTTAGAATAAGCTTGTGCGGCTCTCCTGTGCAGGGATCGCAGAATATCTGCCATCAGTAAGATATCTGGGCTCCTGATATAACCACCAGGAGCATTGAAACCTCCAATCTGGGTAGATTAACCCTTCACATCCCCGGTCAAATCATGACCACTGCATGTAAGGATCGTCTGTGTACCACTTAGCTCCAGCATGGGCCCGGCAATCCCCGGCCTCGGTTTCCATGGCGGCTGGGGGGACTTGTGAAGGCCCCCAGGCTTGCCATGGGTGTCTGTGTACCCAACTGTGCTGTACAGTATGGCTGGGTACATTGCCAGCTTTATGTTGACAGGCAGAATACACTACAGTAGCATACTATTGTAGTGTATGGTACCAGCAATCTTGTAATGGCTGTTAGTTCCCTTATGGAACTAATAAAACAAAACAAAAAAATGTAAGTAAAATTTTAAGGTACATACAATAAAGAATAACAAAACAAAAAAAAATAAAAAATCCCCCATCCCCAAAAAATAAGATTTTCACTTTTATATTCCTTCTTATAAAAAAATAAAGTAAAAACACACATATGATATCGCCACATCCCTAACGACCCAAGCAATAAAATTATTTCATTATTTTATCCCACAAGTTGAGTACTGTAAGAAAAAAAAACATGATTACGGTATTTTGTTAATTCGTCTGTCAAAACAGACTACTACCAAAAAGTCATACGTATTTCAAAATGGTTAAATTAGAACTAAAAAATAAATAAAACCGTTTCGGCACTAGAAAGGGGACAATGGCAAAACAAAAACAAAAAATAGTTTGGGCATTAAAGCACAACTGTTATGATGTTTGGGCCATATAACCTAAGTCTGTTAAAGGGGTTATCCAGGAAAAAACATAGATATATATATATCTCTCTCAACTGGCTCCAGAAAGTTAAACAGATTTGTAAATTTATTTCTGAAGTTGAGTTGTTCTTTTCTGTCTAAGTGCTCTCTGATGACACCTGTCTCGGGAAGCAAATCCCCATAGCATACCTCTTCTACTCTGTGCAGTTCCCGAGACAAGAGATGTCAGCAGAGAGCACTGTTGCCAGACAGAAAAGAACAACTCCACTTCAGCAACTGATTATTGGAAGGATTAATATTTTTTAATAGAAGTAATTTACAAATCTGTTTAACTTTCTGGAGCCAGTTGATATATTAAAAAAAAAAAAAAAAAAAGCTTTTCCTGGAATACCCCTTTAACCCCTTAAGGACCAGGCCATTTTACACCTTAGGACCAGAGCGTTTTTTGCACATCTGACCACTGTCACTTTAAACATTAATAACTCTGGAATGCTTTTAGTTAGCATTCTGATCCTCTGATTGTTTTTTTTCGTGACATATTCTACTTTAACATGGTGGTAAATCTTAGTGGTAACTTCCGTCCTTTCTTGGTGAAAAATCCCAAATTTTGTTTAAAAAAAATTTGAAAATTTAGCATTTTTCTAACTTTGAAGCTCTCTGCTTGTAAGGAAAATGGATACACCAAATAATTTATTTTTTTATTCACATTTCCAATATGTCTACTTTATGTTTGCATCATAAAATTGACATGTTTTTACATTTGGTAGACACCAGAGGGCTTCAAAGTTCAGCAGCAATTTCCAATTTTTCACAAAATTTACAAACTCACTATTTTTCAGGGACCAGTTCAGGTTTGAAGTGGATTTGAAGGGTCTTCATATTAGAAATACACCATAAAAGACCCAATTATAAAAATTGCACCCCCCAAAGTATTCAAAATGACATTCAGTAAGTGTTTTAACCCTTTAGTTGTTTCACAGGAATAGCAGCAAAGTGAAGGAGAAAATTCACAATCTTCATTTTTTACACTCGCATGTTCTTGTAGACCCAATTTTTGAATTTTTACAAGGGGTAAAAGGAGACAATTTATACTTATATTTGTAGCCCAATTTCTCTCGAGTAAGCACATACCTCATATGTCTATGTAAGTTGTTCGACGGGCGCAGTAGAGGGCTCAGAAGCGAAGGAGCGACAATGGGATTTTGGAGAGTACGTTTTTCTGAAATGGTTTTTGGATTTTGGAAGCCCCTATGGTGCCAGAACAGCAAAAAAAAAAAAAACACACGGCATACCATTTTGGAAATTAGACCCCTTGAGGAATGTAACAAGGAATAAAGTGAGCCTTTTGCATATGTAATATAAATAATAATAATAATTTCACTAAAATGTGTTTCCCCCCCCCAAATTTCACATTTTTGCAAGGGTTAATAGCAGAAAGTAACCCCATATCTTCTGAGTATGGAGGTACCCCATAAGTTGACCTGAAGTGCACTACGGGCGAACTACAATGCTCAGAAGAGAAGGAGTCATATTTGGCTTTTTGAGAGCAAATTTTGGTCGGGGGGCATGTTGCATTTAGGAAGCCCCTATGGTGCCAGAACAGCAAAAAAAAAAAACACATGGCATACCATTTTGGAAACTAGACCCCTCACAGAATTTAATAAGGGGTGCAGTGAGCATTTACACCCCACTGGCATTTGACAGATCTTTGGAACAATGGGCTGAGCAAATGAAAAATTTTATTTTTCATTTTCGCGGACCACTGTTCCAAAAATCTGTCAGACACCTGTGGGGTGTAAATGCTCACTGTACCCCTTATTACATTACATGAGGGGTGTAGTTTCCAAAATGGGGTCACATGTTGGGGGGGTCCATTGTTCTGGCACTATGGGGGCTTTGTAAACACACCTGGCCTTCAATTCTGGACACATTTTCTCTTCAAAATCCCATTGGTGCTCCCTCTCTTCTGACCATTGTAGTTCGCCCGCCGAGCACTTTACATCCACATATGGGGTATTTTCTTACTCAGAAGAAATGGGGTTACACATTTTGGGGGGCTTTTTTCCTATTTTCCCTTGTGAAAATGAAAAATTTAGGGTAACACCAGCATTTTAGTGAAAATTCATTTTCCCATCCAACTTTAACAAAAATTTGTCAAACACCTGTGGGGTGTTAAGGCTCACTATACCCCGTGTTACATTCCGTGAGGGGTGTAGTTTCCAAAATGGGGTCACATGTCTGTATTTGTTTTTTTGCGTTTATGTCAGAACCGCTGTAAAATTAGCCACCCCTGTGCAAATCACCAATTTAGGCTTCAAATGTACATAGTGCGCTCTCACTCCTGAGCCTTGTTGTGCGCCCGCAGAGCATTTTGCGACCACATCTGGGGTATTTCCGTACTCAGGAGAAATTGCGTTACAAATTTTGGGGGTCTTTTTTTCATTTTACCTCTTGTGAAAATAAAAAGTATGGGGCAACACCAGCATGTTAGTGTAAAAAAAATTTTTTTTACACTAACAGGCTGGTGTAGACCCCAACTTTTCCTTTTCATAAGGGGTAAAAGGAGAAAAATCCCCCCAAAATTTGTAGTGTAATTTCTTCCAAGTACGGAGATACGACAGGGCTCCGAAGTGAGAGAGCGCCATGCGCATTTGAGGACTAAATTAGGGATTGCATAGGGGTGGACATAGGGGTAGTCTACGCCAGTGATTCCCAAACAGGGCGCCTCCAGCTGTTGCTAAACTCCCAGCATGCCTGGACAGTCAGTGGCTGTCCAGAAATGCTGGGAGTTGTTGTTTTGCAACAGCTGGAGGCTCCGTTTTGGAAACACTGCCGTACAATACGTTTTCAATTTTTATTGGGGGACAGTGTAAGGGGGTGTTTATGTATTGTTTTACCCTTTATTATGTGTTAGTGTAGTGTTTTTAGGGTACATTCACACTGGCGGAGGTTTACAGTGAGTTCCCTGCTAGGAGTTTGTGCTGCGGCAAAAAATTTGCCGCAGCTCATACTTGAAGCAGAAAACTTACTGTAAGCCTGCCCGTGTGAATATACCCTGTACGTTCACATGGGGGGCAAACCTCCAGCTGTTTCAAAACTACAACTCCCAGCATGCACTGACAGACCATGCAGGCTGGGAGTTGTACTTTTGCAACAGCTAGAGGCACACTGGTTGGAAAACGTTCAGTTAGGTTCTGTTATCTAACTCAATATTTTCCAACCAGTGTGCCTCCAGCTGTTGCAAAACTACAACTCCCAGCATGTACTGATCACCAAAGGGCATGCTGGGAGATGTAGTTATGCAACAGCTGGAGGGATCGCAACTACAACTCCCAGCATGCTGAGACAGCTGTTTGCTGTCTGTGCATGCTGGGATTTGCAGTTTTGCAACATCTGGAGAGCTACAGTATAGAGACCACTGCAAACTGTGGCCCTCCAGATGCTGCAAAACTACAAATCCCAGCATGCCCTGAAAGCAAACAGTTGTGTGGGCATGCTAGGAGTTGTAGTTTTGCAAGATCTGGAGGGCTATAGTTCAGAGACTACCATATAGTGGACTCAAACTGTAGCCCTCAAGCTGTTGCAAAACTACAACTCCCAGCATGTCCAAACAGCTGTCTGGGCATGCTGGGAGTTGTAGTTTTGCAGCATCTGGAGTGCTACAGTATAGAGAGCACTATATAGTGGTCTCGGACTGCAGCCCTCCAGATGTTGCTAGGCAACTTACCGGCTTCCGTCGGAACCAGGGAGCCTGCTGCACGACATCGCCGCCCGCCGGTCCTCTGTTGTTTCCCCGTTCTGCCCCGCCTATTGTGGGTGGGCAGGACGGGGAAAACGAAAGTTAACCCCCCCCCCCCCCCCGCCCCCGATCTGCTATTGGTGGTCGCGTCTAGACCACCAATAGCAGGGATAGGAGGGGTGGCACCCCTGCCACCTCACTCCTATCTCTTCAGGGGGATTGTGGGTGTCTTAGGCACGGGGTGACTGCTGATTGATATCAGCAGTCACCCCAGTCGCGGGGACCGAAATTCCCACGGACGTATGAGTACGTGCCTGGTCCTTAAGACATGCTTGGTCCTTAAGGGGTTAAATGTGTTAAGAATATGTATCCTGTATTACTTTTACCTTTTCTTTGCAGGTTTTATGATCCCTAAAGACGCTTTTGTTTGTGGCCAACAGTTGGGTAGGCCAGGCTTTCGCTATGCCCTGGGGCAGCCATTCCTATCTCCTTTCCCTTAGTACTGGGACCGCAGTGTGAGGCGAAGAGGAAAGACATGGGGAGGGAGAGTTCTCTCGGTGAACTCGCCGAGGGTAGGTAGTGGCGATGGGGGGGGGGGGGGGGTGCATGCACTGTGGATCGTGACAATTACACTGTCCCAGCGCTGGGGGAAAAGTTTGACGCGGCAGCCTCAGGGCATTGCGAACCCCTGGCTACGTCTATCCAACTGTTGGTGGCTGCAAACAAAAGCATCTTATGGGAGCATAAAACCTGCAATAAAAAAAAGGTAAAAGTAATAATCAATAAATATTCTAAACAAATTTCACAGACTGTGGTTAGGTTATATGGGCCAAACATCATGACAGTTGCGCTTTAAGGCATCCCTGGGGAAGGGGATAAAATATACTATTAAAGAAGATATTCAGTGCTGAAAAACTTATCCCCTATCCTATGGATAGGGATAGGTTTCAGATCACGGGGGTCCGACCGCTGGGGCCCTCCGTGATCTCCTGTATGGGGCCCCGGCAGTCCACGGGAAGGGGGCGTGTTGACCACCGCAGGAAGCGGCGGCTGACACACCCCCTGAGTACAACTCTATTGCAGAGCCGGAGCGCTGCCTTCGGCAATCTCCGGCTCTGCCATGGCGATGTATTGAGGGGGCGTGGCAGCCCCGCCTCGTACGGTGGTCAACACCCGCTATCTGGCCGGAGAGCCTGGCCCCGTACAGAAGACCGCGGTCGGACCCCCCGCGATCTGAAACTTATCCCCTATCCTTTGGATAGGGGATATGTTTTTCAGCACTGGACTACTCCTTTAATGAAACTGCACGGTCAATGGCGTAAACGTAAAAAAAATTACAAAATATCAAAGTCCAAAATCCACTCCCCTGCGATGTATAAAGTGTCTTTTACTTTTGTGGTATGGGGTGTGAGGAAAAAGGCAGACGGAATTACCCTAGGAGGGGCAGATGGCATTAACCCCTTGTATTTGTGACACCAGGGTGTGGTTTATCCTCAATACCACTCGAAGGTATACCGCTGGATCCTGGGCTAGGAACGGGGGGCAATAATGACTCCGACGGCAAGTTAAGGACAATGGTAGCTTTACTGAGGTTAGACAGGTGGAAAAGTCTATACAATTCAGCCAGGCCCACCAAGGTGACTAGTGACTTCAGAGACCTTAAGGGCTTGCTGGGACTTGTAGTAGAGAAGATGACAATTTTAAACGTATACATTTTCCTGCATGTAGTTATGATTTTTTCCAGAAGTATGACAAAATCAAACCTATATAAGTAGGGTATCATTTTAATCTTATGGACCTACAGAATAAAGAGTCATTTTTACTGAAAAATGTACTGCGTAGAAACAAAAGCCCCCAAAAGTTACAAAATGGTGTTTTTTCTTAAATTTTGTCGCACAATGATTACAAAGTAGAATTTTGGCGCAAAAAATAAACCATCATATGGATTTGTAGGCACAAAATTGAAAGAGTTATGATTTTTAAAAGGTGAGGAGGAAAAATGTTTTGTGCAAAAACGGAAAAACCCCTGGTCATTAAGGGGTTAAAGGTATAACACTCTTGCATATATAACATAGGGATTATGTACAATTTCAATTAACAGATGGGGGGGGGGGGGTGCAGGGGACACTGCAGGAGGCTGCCTGACAGGGCAGCAAGGGTACGGTGTAACACCTCCCGTACTGGGCAACCACACTTTCATTTTCAAATAACCCGCCGGAAGCCCTGAATGGTCGGCACCGAGTGGGCATTCAGAGCTCCCGGTGGGGTTTTTAAACTTGTACTGTGAATAATCTAATTTTATTCCCCGGACCCCCGCTCCGCATCTTCTAGCGCAATAACAGTGCACAGTGGGGACATGTTACTCCATTCCCCACTGGTCATCCCTGTCGGGTACGGGGATGAGCAGAGGGGAATGGAGTGACATGTCCCCACTGTGCACTGTGATTGCGATAGAAGATGCGGAGCGGGGGAATAAGATTAGACCAAGCATATCATACTCAAAGGCTAACATGGGCCAAAAAAAACAAGGTTTAAGTTTATGCAGGCCGCATAAAAAAAATAAACATACCCTCCCTGCACAATACCCCATGTCCCCTTTGCACAACAACCCATGCCCCCCCCCCTGCACAACATCTTATGCCCCCCCTGCACAACATCTCATGGCCCCCTGCACAAGACCCCATGCCCACCCTTCACAAGACCCCATGCCCACCCTTCACAAGACCCCATGCCCCCCTGCACAACACCTCATGACCCCCCTTCACAAGACCCCATGACCCTTTTGTACAACACCCCATGCCCCCTTTGCACAAGACCCCATGACCCCCTTTCCACAAGACCTCATGCCCCCCTTTGCACAAGACTGTGCAGTACAGTTCCCCCACATTAGGTGCAGTACAGTTCCCCCACATTAGGTTGGCAGTATAGGTCCCCCCACATTAGGTGCAGTATAGTTCCCCACATTAGGTTGGCAGTATAGTTCCCCACATTAGGTGCAGTATAGTTCCCCCACAGACATACAGCCTTCAGCCATATATAGTGTATGGCTGGAGGCTGTATGCCTGTTTACTGCCCCACTTCAGTGTTCCGACCACCGCTCCTCCGGTCCGGGGTCACGATCACCGGAGGAGCGGTGGTTGGAACACCGAAGATGACGTGCTGGTGAGTGGTGACTTACCATACCTGCGCGTCCTCCTCACTGCTCTGCTCTTTTCCTATGGGCGCAAAAAAGATTTTTCTGGACACAGGGATGTGATGGGGGCCCCCTGCGGGCACGGGGCTCGGAGCAGGTGCTCCAGGAGCGCCAATGATGATCCGGACCTGACCAGAGCAATGAATATCTTTGCTGGGCCGCAGAGATATTCATTGTGGGCCGCATATTTGAAACCCATGGATTAGATTATTCACAGTACAAATTTAAAAACCCCACCAGGAGCTCTGAATGGCCACTCTGTAGCGACCAATCAGGGCTTCCAGTGGGGTATTTGAAAATGAAAGTAAAAGACAATATGTACATAGCAGGGGAGTGAATCATGCCGCCCGCTCCCCTGGTTCACTTAGAAGTGAGAACCGGGGCGATCAATCCCCCAGCCCCTGTACTACTACTACTACTACCACCACCACCACCACTACTACCCCCAACATGGAACAGACTCTGTTCCATGATGGGGGTAGTAGTACAAGCACAAATTTAGCCTCCCCAGTTGCCTGCAGACTCCCGCAGCTTGGGGGAACTACTACCCATCATGGAAACAAGTCTGTTCCATGATGGGAGTAGTAGTAGTCCCGGCTGCAGGAGATTGACTTTTTATACTAACGGATGAAAAACTGATGCAAAAGGATGCCACTAAATGTCATCCCTTTGCATCTGTTTGTCGTCGTATGGTCTGCTTAGGAGCCATTGACACGAGAAAATCAGGACAGGGGCAGCGACCATGCGAACCTAACCTAAATAGAGTATCCTTGTAATTGTATATAGGCCCACAGAATAAAGATCAGTTATTGAGTTGCCCATAGCGACCAATCAGATTGTGTCTTTCATTTTTCAGAGGCCTTTTCAAAAATGAAAGAAGCGATCTGATTGGTTGCTATGGGCAACTCAGCGACTTTTCCTCTGGACAGGGTTTGATAAATCTCCTCCTATGTGTAATTTTAATCATAAAGTGCACTGCATAGAAACAAACGTGAAAAGTTTTTCCTTTTTCAATTTTCATTGATTTTGGTAAAACAAGTGAAGTCATTACAAAGTACAAATTGTCCCCCATAAAAAAGCCTTCATGTGGGTCTGTAGATGGAAAATAGAAATTGTTACGGCTATTAGAAGGCGAGGAGGAAAAAAACGAAAGCGCAAAAATAAAAGTGCTGTTTTCTATAGATTAAAAAAATATATATATATATATATATATATATATATATATATATATATATATATACATACACACACCAACCCCATCCAGCTTTGCATAGAGGCTCCTGGGATTAAAGAAGTACTCTGGTGGAAAACAAACTTTTCTTTCCTTTTTTTTTTTTTTTTTTTTTTTTAAATCAACTGGTGCCAAAAAGTTAAACAGATTTGTAATTTTTTTTTCTATTCTTAAATAATCCTTCCAGTATTTATCGGCTGTTGTATGCTTCACAGGAAATTATTTTCTTTTTCAATTTCTTTTCTGTCTGACCACAGTGCTCTCTGCTGACACCTCTGTCCAATCCAGGAATTGTCCAGAACAGGAGCAAATCCCCATAGCAAACCTCTCCTGCTCTGGACAGTTCCTGATACTGACAGAGGTGTCAGCAGAGAGCAGTGTGGTAAGACAGAAAAGAAATTCAAAAAGAAAAGAACTTCCTCTGTAGTAGCAGCTGATACGTACTGGAAGGATTAAGAATTTTAAATAGAAGTAATTTACAAATCTGTTTAACTTTCTAGCACCAATTGATTTAAATAGTTTTCCATCGCAGTACCCTTTTAAGTAGGAAGCACCTGCCAGTACACCGGTAACAAGCCACCTCTACAAGAAACACGGAGATACACCTGTGGGCGTGTGAGGAAAAAAAAAAAAAAATACAACGACAGGGGTGTTCCTTGACCACGCCCACTAACCAAGCTCAGGAGCGTTCTTTAGTACCACGTGGTGTGGAACGTCACAAAGGAACGCTACTGGAACTCATAACTGTTTTTTTTTTTTCACTCCTGAAAAACTTTATTAAACGTTGGCAGCAAACATTACTCAGCACTTTAGCCCCGGGAGGTCACGTCATTCTGGAAAGCTAAGGTTCGACTCACATAGGAGATTATCGGGTGTCGGCTCCGTGGGGTTCCAGCTTCCTCCTCCTTCCCCCCCCTAGTGATTGTAGCCCCGCCCCCCTCACCACCACTGCACCGCCTACTGCCTTCCCCCAGCCCCCCCCCCCCTCCGGTGTGACGTTTGCGCCCCACCCCCATTCTCTCCTCCTCGAAGCGGGTACGCGCAGGGCGGGGGAGTGCGGCTGGCGCGGTCGTTGTGGTGTCGCAGCCGGTAACGGGAAGAAACACAGAGAGCCGCCATGGCGGAGAGCGCCGGCCTGGAGAACCACCGGATCAAAAGCTTCAAGAACAAGGGCAGAGATGTGGAGGTGAGTGCGAAACGCCGGTATAACGGAGAGGCCGCCCTGTGCGAGCGCTGCCAGGCTCCAACATGGTGGCCTCCGGGATCCGGATGCTCCTAGCGGGGGATTCCCGGGGATACAAGGCTGATCCCGAGTGCTTAGGAGCGGGGAGGATTAGTGCTGTGCCGGGGATTACAGGGAGGTCAGTGCCCGGTGCAGTTTGGCGGGCCTCAGCGGTGATCGCTCCCGGGTGAGGTGGTGACGGTACCGCCGGTGTGATGTGCCGGTAGCCATGTCCTCTGCATTGCAGGCCCCGCACTGGATGAGGAGGATTTCCGGAAGTGCCCATCTTCCCTTAGATGGCAGCACTGTAGGGAATGCGGCCCCTGCACCTGATCCGGGCCCCTGATGGGACGGTGACACCCAGGGCCCGCTCATATCATGTGCTGAACTACAACTCCCAGCATGCCATGGTGTAATCTGCTATTCCATATCTCCCACTGCTGTCAGTTAATAGGGCAGAGTTCCCGACTAGTGTGCCTACAGCTGTTGCAAAACTACAACTCCCAGCATGCCATGGTGTAATACTGCTATTCCATATCTCCCACTGCTGTCAGTTAATAGGGCAGAGTTCCCTACTAGTGTGCCTACAGCTGTTGCAAAACTACAACTCCCAGCATGCCTGGACAGCCTTCGGCTGTCCAGGCATGCTGGGAGTTGTAGTTTTGCCACAGCACGAGGCGTACTAGTTGGGGAGCTCACAAATACATCCAGTCTAGACCATTCCGATGCATCATTAGTGCAGATCTCTCCTCAGGCCTGAGGTTTGCTACAATGTGTCGGTGTAGGCAGCTGGAGGAATCGGGGGAAACTGTCAGTTGCGCATAGCGGCCAATCACAAAACAGCTTCCAGGGCGCTGTAAGAAATGAAAGCTGCGATCTGATTGGTTGCCATCTGGATTATCTCATCAGAACACAGATTTTGTGTTGTGATTGGTTGCTATGGGAGACAGCCAATCAGATTTGCAGCCTTCGTTCCTTACAGTGCTCTGCAAATTGAAAGCTGTGCTGTGATTGGTTGACAATATAGAAATATTTCCACAACCCGCCCCAGTGTGTTTCCATTCACTGATGACAGGCCGGGGGCATTAGAAATCGGAGCATATCCATTTATATAACCTGTGAATGTACCATACAGGGCCTTACATGAGAGGCCTTGTCATAAGTAGTGGTGTCCTTAAAAAGGTCATGTGACCCTGTAAGGTTTTGGTCCATGTCAGTGCTGGGGATAATCTTTATTCTTTGGTGGCAATAGCTAACCTGTGCGGTGGTGGTTGGCTGTGGTTGTCTTGGTGTAGCTTATATTGGGGCCTAGGTGCAGTCAAGACATTTTTTATGTCTTTTACAGTGTTTACCAACTGGGGTGCCTGCAGCTGTTGCAACTATAACCCTGTTGGGTGTGATTATGGCATTGCTGTTTGTATATATACAGTGGTCCCTCAACATACGATGGTAATCCATTCCAAATGAACCATCGTTTGTTGAAACCATCGTATGTTGAGGGATCCGTGCAATGGAAAGAATAGGAAGTTGTACTCACCTGTCCCCGCCGCTTCGGGCCGTCACCGCTGCCCTGGATGTCGCTCTCCATCGCTGTCGCCACATCCCCGGGGTGCTCCGGATATCTCTGCTTCCCCGGGTTGCCCCCGACGCTCTGGGATCCTTGCCCTCCATCGCCGCCATCACGTCACTACGCACGCACGCCGCTCCTGTTGGATGACTGGACGGCGTGCGCGGCAATGCAGGGGATCCCGAAGAGGACGCGCCGGAGCCCCGAGGACAGGTAAGAGACATCACCGGACCACACGGGGCACCGTAAACGCCTATCCGGCGGCAGGTGAAGCAGTCTGTGCTGCCGTATAGCCGTTTATGCGATGGCCCCGACATACAAAAGCATCGTATGTTGATGCTGCCTTCAACATGCGATGGCCCCTGAGAGGCCATCGTATGTTGAAATGATCGTATGTCGGGGCCATCGTAGGTCGGGGGGTCACTGTATATGTGTGTGTGGATGTATAGTGATTTGCTTTGGACTTGATAAAGGGAGGAATCCCGAAAGCTTGTCTCTACAAAATTCTGTCAGTCCAATAAAAAAGGTTATTACAAGATACTGCAACATTTTTGGATTTGCATCTATATCTCTATCAAAAAATTTCAAAAAAGTCCAAAGCAAATCTAAGCTCACAAGCAGAAGACACAGGTTACATCTAACAAATATGCAAGGGTTAAGACAATAGATGTGGAGAATTCACACTAAGATGGGCCATAAATTGTCCTGCTATAGGAACATAGACTAAATAGATAAGGAGGAGGAAGGGTGGAGACTGGTAATTAACCTGTTAAGGACCTGCTTCCTTTCTATAACTCGGGGCCACGGTCATAGCGGGTCGGGCCCGGCCTCTATCAGCGGGGCACGTGGCTAATAGTGCGCTGTACTGATTGCGGGGCCACACGCTATTATTCCTTTAGACGCGGTGTTCAAAGTTGATCGCCGCACTTAAAGTGAAAGTAAACTATCCTCGCTAGCTCAGTGGGCTGTTCGGGACTGCCGTGGCGAAATCACGGCGTCCCGAACAGCTGGAGGACACAAGGAGGTTCCCTACCTTCCTACTGTGTCCGATCGCCGAATGACTGCTCAGTGCCTGAGATCCAGGCATGAGCAGTCAAGCGGCAGGATCATTGATCAATGGTTTCCTATTAGAAACCAGTGATCAATGTAAAAGATCAGTGTGTGCAGTGATGGGAGCTATAACATTGCAAAAAAAAAATGGAAGAAAAAGTGAATAAAGATAATTTAACCCCTTCCCTAATAAGTTTGAATCACCCCCCTTTTCCCATGAAAAAAAAAACTGTGTAAATAAAAATAAACACATGTGGTATTGCCGTGTGCCAAAATGTCCAAATTCTAAAAATATATTGTTAACCAAACCGCACTGTCAATGGCGTACGCGCAAAAAAATTCCAAAGTCCAAAAAAACGTATTTTTGGTCACTTTTTATATCATGAAAAAATAAGTAAAAAGCGATCAACAAGTCCAATCAATACAAAAATTGGACCGCTAAAAACTTCAGATCATGGCGCAAAAAATGAGTCCTCATACCGCCCAGTACGCGGAAAAATCAAAAAGTTATAGGGGTCATAAAATGACAATTTTATATGTATAAATAGGTTTGCCTGTATAGGGTATGCGCTTCCTAAAACCTGGTTACTACATATGACAAATGCTGTAGGAAAATATATTGGGGGAGATTTATCAAAACCGGTCCAAAGGAAAAGTTACTGAGTTGCCCATAGCAACCAATCAGATCACTGCTTTCATTTTTGAAAAGGCCTCTGGAAAATAGTTGCTATGGGCAACTCGGCAACTTTTCCTGTGGAAAGGATTTGACAAACCTCTCATTGTGATCCTGAACACCATTCCTGGGACTTCTTACAATGTGTGTATTCCTATACATAATGGAGGAGATTTATCAAAACCTGTGTAGAGGGAAAGTTGCCCATAGCAACCAATCAGATCGCTTCTTTCATTTTGCAGAGGCCTTGTTAAAAATGAAAGAAGCAAGCTGATTGGTTGCTATGGGCAACTGGGCAACTTTTCCTCTACACAGGTTTTGATAAATCTCTCCCCATTATACATAGGAAAACTACTTAAAAAAGACTTGGTATTGGTCAAAACTTTTGGATTGGTGCACAGTGCAATAAAAGAACCTACATACGGAAGGAGTGCTGCTGTTTTCGGCAGTATGGAGTGGTTGGCCTTCCTCTTGCACCAGAAGCCTCTGTTTTATTATTCTATTGTACTGACAATGAAATCGGGCACCATTGACTTGTAATGGGGATCCGTAGAGGTTTCCATTAGAGATGACCGAACTTACAGTAAATTCGATTCGTCACAAACTTCTCGGCTCGGCAGTTGATGACTTTTCCTGCATAAATTAGTTCAGCTTTCAGGTGCTCCGGTGGGCTGGAAAAGGTGGATACATTCCTAGGAGACTCTTTCCTAGGACTGTATCCACCTTTTCCAGCCCACCGGAGCACCTGAAAGCTGAACTAATTTATACAGGAAAAGTCATCAACTGCCGAGCCGAGAAGTTCCTGACGAATCAATTTTACTGTAAGTTCGCTCATCTCTAGTTTGCATCATTGTGATGGCAGGTATAGTGCTGCATACTGTGCTGTTCTTGTCTGAACTGACAGCTCCCCTGGTGGAGTCAGTCATGTGCATAGTTTTCGGCCCGTTGTTCCCACTTGTGTCTGTTCTTTTCCATCAGGTTCCCATTTGCTTTTTACTATTCTGTACAGTGATAGATGTATAAATCCTGATAGAAAGTAATAAAGCATTGTGGGAGTGGTTCATAGCTAGAGGATTTACCACTTTTCAGCCCTCTCAGAATATATCATATACAGTGGTCCCTAAACATACGATGGTAATCCGTTCCAAATGAACCATCGTATGTTGAGGGATCCGTGCAATGTAAAGTATAGGACTGTGGTCCACAACCTGCGGACCTCTAGATGTTGCAAAACTACAACACCCAGCATGCCCGGACAGCCAACGGCTGTCCGGGCATGCTGGGAGTTGTAGTTTTGCAACATCTGGAGGTCCGCAGGTTGAAGACCACTGGTATTGGAGGTTATACTCACGTGTCCCCGCCGCTCCAGACCATCACCGCTGCCCTGGATGTCGCCTTCCATCGCTGTCGCAGTGTCCCGGGGGTGTCCCTGACGCTCGAGCAAGGCCTCTGCTTCCCCGGCATCCGCGCTCTCCGTCGCCGTCGTTACGCACGCCACTCCTGTTGTATGACGGGACGGCGTGCGCAGCGAAGTGATGACGACGATGGAGAGCGCCGACGATGCAGTGGACCCCGAAGAGGACGCGCCGGAGCCCCGAGGACAGGTAAGTGATCGTCAGCAGACCACACAGGGCACCGTAAACGGCTATCCGGTGGCAGCTGAAGCAGTCTGCGCTGCCGGATTGCCGTTTATGTGATGGCCCCGACATACAAATGCATCGTATGTTGATGCCTCTGAGAGGCCATCGTATCTTGAAATGATCGTATGTCGGTGCCATCGTAGGTCGGGGGTCACTTTATACATAAATAGCCGGACCCTTTCTACATCTTCATAGGACAACACATTAAGCCGGGCATAGCTGCTAGGTGCCATGAATGACCCTATGATGTGCCTAATAGTAGAAATCGTATACTGTGTGTTTATAGGGGTTACTTTTTGTGGGTTTTTGTTTTTTTGTCACTTATTGTGGTGACAGGAAGTACTTCCTTTATACTGTTTATGTATGAGTTGCTTCACACATGAGTGATTATCTCCATGGATCGAGGGGCACCACTCCTGGATCATTGTCCATGGCCTTAAAGGGGTACTCCCGTGGAAAAAAATGTTATTTAAATCAACTGGTGCCAGAAAGTTAAACAGATTTGTAAATGACTTCTGACTTCTGAGGAAATGGTTTTCTTTTTGAAACACAGAGCTCTCTGCTAACATCATGACCACAGTGCTCTCTGCTGACATCTCTGTCCATTTTAAGAACTGTCCAAAGTAGGAGAAAATCCCATAGCAAACACATGCTGCTCTGGACAGTTACTAAAATGGACAGAGATGTCAACAGAGAACACTGTGGCCATGATGTCAGCAGAGAGCTCTGTATACTACAGAGGAAATGTTTTTTCCCCTTTAAGTGGGACCTTGCATTTGGGAGTTAAGGAAATAGAAAAATAGTATGTGACTAAATATAAATTCATATACAGTATATACACTCTGTTTTATGTACATCAAGACACAAAGGGAGAGATTTATCAAAATCAATCCAGAGGAAAAGTTGCCCATAGCAACCAATCAGATCGCTTCTTTCATTTTGCAGAGGCCTTGTTAATAATGAAAGAAGCAATCTGATTGGTTGCTATGGGTAACTCGGCAATTTTTCCTCTTCACAGATTTTGATAAATCTCCCCCCAAAGTAATTTTTCCATAGTGATTTTTGCCTGTAACAGCTTAATATATCTGAGAACAAAACCTTACTTAGTATAGGACGGAAGGTAGGTGCGCATTGTGTTTAGCACCTACTGTTGGCTTCCTCATGTTAAAAGGCTGCGAGTGAAGACACACCTTTTTTGGTCTAAAGGTATGCCTTCACTCGCAGCGTTTTAACACATTTTTATTTAATTCCCCCCCCCCCCCCCCGTTTAGGTTCCATTGTTGCAGATTGTAAACGGATTACAAACGGTTGTAAAATAATCCCATTGATGTCAATGAGATTTTTTTTACAATCCTTTCACATCCGTTTGCACCCGTCTGTTTTTTTTTCCCGTTTTTTTTTTGTTTTTTTTTACGGGAGAAAAGACGGTGCATGCAGTATTTTTTTTTTTTTCCTCCACTCGAGAAAACGGAAGAAAAAATGGATACAGTAAATTTAACATTAAAGTCTATGGAAGACAGATTAGCCTTTAATGTCATCTGTTTGCGTCTGTTTTTTCAATCCTGTTTTTGATCCGTTTTTACTTCTGAGCATGCTCAGAACAAAACATTTATTTTTTTTTCGGAACAATAACTGGTCCAAACAGATAACATCCATTTGCATCCGTTATTGTCCTTTTTTTGTTTGCTTTGACAGGAGAAGAACAGGACGGGTCTAGACGGCCGTGTGAACGCAGCCATAGATGTCCTGTCCACACACTGAGGCATGCCGTAGAATATGGGGCCGCTGAGGAACTAAGGGCCCACACTTCTCCTCCATAGCCGGCCCTCCCCATGCACTGTGATGCCCTGCCAGAAAGCCGCCACTTAACAAAGCCCATATTGTACAAGCACCAGAACCAGTCAAGATCTGTCATGACTCTATACAGTGCAGTTACCCTGGAATTGAGGCAGCTCATGGCGGGGTGCAAGTGAGCCAGGAGTTAGTCCGACAGCATTTTGAGATGGGGGCACAGGCATGTCCTCCTTATTCATTGTGTTACGGCTGACTTGTCAGTGGGAGTACGTTCAAAGCGACGCTCCCTGATAGTTTTAGCGCACATTTTAATTTCGGTAGAATACAGAAAGCACCATTTTTGACCCAATAATTTTTCTGTTGCCGAAATTTTGGTGCATCCTCAGTTAATATACTTAAAGCATTGTCTGGTGCTGCAAAAAAAAAAGAGTCCGAGAGGGCATTACCTGTGGTTTGGGCACCATCAGAACAGCATTTTCAGGGGATCACATAGGTATTGTTAAAGGGGTATTCCAGTGGAAATGTTTTTTTATTTATTTATTTATTTTTTTTTAATCAACTGGTGCCAGAAAGTTTTATACAGATTTGTAAATGACTTCTATTTAAAAAATCTTAATCCTTCCAGTACTTATCAGCTGCTGTATTCTCCACAGGAAGTTGTATTTCTTTCAGGAGTTCTTTTCTGTCTGACCACAGTGCTCTCTGCTGACACCTCTGTCCGTATCAGGAACTGTCCAGAGCAGGAGAGGTTTGCTATGGGGATTCGCTCCTGCTCTGGACAGTTCCTGATACGGACAGAGGTGGCAGCAGAGAGCACTCTGGTCAGACCGAAAAGAACTCCAGAAAGAAAAACAACTTCCTGTGGAGAATACAGCAGCGAAGTACTGGAAGGATTAATATTTTTTAATAGAAGTAATTTACAAATCTGTTTAACTTTCTGGCACCAGTTGATTAAAAAAATAAGTTTTCCACTGGAGTACCCCTTTAATCACTTTTAAACCAAGCCTGAACCCCCTTTTTTAATTAATATAAATATATAATTATTTTTTTTTAAACCCCCTTTTGTCAACACAGAACAACCTCACCACTAGAGATGAGCGAACTTACAGTAAATTCGATTTGTCACGAACTTCTCGGCTCGGCAGTTGATGTCTTATCCTGCATAAATGAATTCAGCTTTCAGGTGCTCCCGTGGGCTGGAAAAGGTGGATACAGTCCTAGGACACTCTTTCCTAGGACTGTATCCACCTTTTCCAGCCCACCGGAGCACCTGAAGGCTGAACTAATTTACGCAGGATAAGTCATCAACTGCCGAGCCGAGAAGTTCGTGACGAATCGAATTTACTGTAAGTTTGCTCATCTCTACTCACTACCCTGGATGTTAGAAGCATAAATGTTTATTACAGGATCTCATGGCTGTTAGATAATTTTCACACTTTTATAATGTAAACCACGAGACATTCCTGGATTTATCCTGTGCCATATACCAGTGGTCTCCAAATTGCGGCCCTCCAGATGTTGCAAAACTACAACTCCCAGCATGCCCGGACAGCCGTTGGCTGTCCGGGCATGCTGGAAGTTGTAGTTTTGCAACATCTGGAGGGCCGCAGTTTGGACACCACTGTCATATACCAACAAAGCTTGACAAAATTGACAATGGAGGCCATGAATAGAGCAAAGCATAGATGTGAGCCCACAAGTGACAGTATGGAATCTAGCTTTGTATAGTGGTGGAGTCTGGTCCCCGCACACCCCTGGATTCTGCTGACAAGGCATCTACATTACAATTACCTAATGTCCACGGTTACAATGCTTGCCTAGAATTAGAAATCTCATAAGCCCAATGCCCTGAGTCTCCATTTACTAATGAGAATCACATCAGTATATATCGCCATGATGAATGACACCAGAATATAAAAAAGGATACTGAAAGGTCAGGATGGAGTCGGTATGACTGCGCTCGGCGTCACATATGAGTCACTGGGCTGCCCGTTATGAGCGATTACCTTATTTTTAGTATTGGAAATCATTGGACCCCCCCAGAGAGCCTTGTGAAGGTGTCACAACGTCTAGTTGACATATAGGGGTCTGTGTTTTGTTTTACCATTATGCCACTAGTGAGTACAAAACGCAATTTAAAAGGATGATGCTACCAACACGTGCTTGTGGCGTCTGACAGAAAAGTATAGTCAAACGTTTTACCCCAGGGTTTGTAAGCAAAGTGCAATGTGAGGATCATGTGAGTGCACCCTTGAGCAGTAGTAGGCAACCATGGCGAGGTAGAGATCTACTATAGTAATACAGACGTTGCTTATGATCAATCGTAATATAAAATGTATGGTTTTTAACCAAGACGGAGCAACCATTTAAGGGTTAGACAGGTGACCTGTACTGGGGACTGGAGTTTACCTTATCTCACTGTATTTCACCTGGCATTTCATTTTCCTCCGTGAATACAGTGGAGAAGAATTTGTTTAATATATTTGCTTTTTCCTGATCCTGTTTATTTCTTCATCATTTTTTAAAGGGCCTACATTTTCATTTTTAACCTTTTTGCTATTTATATAGTTAAAGAACATTTTGGGGTTACCGTATATACTCTAGTATTAGCTTTCACCCCCATAATCTGGGAAAACTTATTAACTCAAGTATAAGCCTAGGGGGGAAAATACATCATCTCCCCCCTATCATCATCCAAACCGCCCCCTCCGTCATAATATAGGCCCCCCTCGTTGTCTACTCGCCTCCCCAGTTCTCTTGGTCCTGTTGCTTAGTAGCTGCAGGGACCATCCGCATTCTGGTGGGGAGGGTGAGCCGGTCTGGGTCGTCTATCTTCACCGGGAGGCCCTCTTCTCTGCTCCGGGCCGGCCCCAGACTAGTGACGCTGCATTGACGATGACGCGCTGGAACGTCCGTGCGCCGGGACGCCCCGGACACAGCATCACTAGTCGGATGGTTCCCTGCAGCGAAGATGGATGGCCCGGCCAACCCCCCATCTCAAAACCCCCCCCCCCCCCCCCAACGGTATCTTTTTTTTCACTCTAGTATAGGCCGAGGGGGGCATTTTCAGCACGAAAAATTGTGCTGAAAGCTCGGCTTATACTCGAATATACAGTAGTTTTACTCTCTTTGGCAATGAGTCTTTCTTTCTCTTATTGCAGCATTTATCTGTTGTTTTTTTTAAATGTATTTTTAATTTTTTTACATATTTTACATTTTTCTCTATAACTTTTTAATGCTTCTTCACTGCCATCCTGTTTTTAGTATTTTAAATGCTTTATTTTAGTCCTTTATTGCCCCGTTAACATTTTAGTTCATCCATATTGGTTTTCTTTTATTTCTGATCCTTTTATTCCCATAAGGGATATACATCTTACAGCGAGAATTTAAAATATTCTTCAGTCCATTTAGTGTCAGTATTCTTGTTTTTGAGGACATTATCCCATTTTATATTGTTAAGGACTTCTCTGAGTTGATCAGACTTTGCCTTCCTAAAGTTCATTGTTTTTGTGGCCCCTTGAGAGATTCCCTTATTGAAGAACAAGTTATAATGTATTATATTATGGTCACTGTTTCCTAGGTGTCCTTCTACTTGCACATTAGTTACTCTGTCAGGTCTGTTGGTTAATATTAAGTCTAGTAGGGCGCCCCCTCTGGTCGGGCCCTGCACCATTTGGGACAGATAATTGTCTTTAGCTATAGTCAGAAACCTGTTTCCCTTATGAGATTCACAGGTCGGTCTCCCAGTTTATATCAGGATAGTTAAAGTCCCCCATTATTATCACCTCATTCTGATTTGCTGCCTTGTTTATTTGCCTCAGTAATTGATCTTCTGCCTCTTCCATTATGTTTGGTGGCTTATAGCAAACGCCTATCCGATTTTATTTTTTATTTTTATCTCCATATATTTCTACCCATAATGACTCCACATTATCGTTTCCCTCCCATATATCCTCCCGCAGTGCGGCCTTCAGACTGGACTTTACATAAAGATAAACTCCTCCCCTTTCCGTTTTGTCTGATCCTTCCTGAATAGACTATATCCCTGTATGTTGCCCGCATAGTCACAGCCATCGTCCAACCAAGTCTCTGTTGTACCTACTATGTCATAATTCTCCTCGGACATGATCAACTCCAGTTCGTCAGTTTTATGGGTCAGACTTCTGGCATTAGTCATCATGCAATTCAATGGTGTATGTTTTTTTTCCCTATGAAGCCTATTCGTATTAACTATTCTAACCCATCCCTCCGCTCCATCCCCAGGTACATTAATAAGTCCCCCATCTCTATCTACACTATCTTCCCACTCTATGTTGTAGGTTCCCTCCCCCCAGTCGCTAGTTTAAACACTCCTCCACCCTTCTAGCCATCTCCTCCCCAAGCACAGCTGCACCCTCCCCATTGAGGAGCAGCCCGTCCCTACGGTAGAGGCGGTAACCGACGTTAACGTCGGCCCAGTTCTCCATGAACCGAAACCCCCTCCTTCCTACACCAGCTTCTGAGCCACTTGTTTACCTCCCTAATCTCCCGCTGCCTCTGGTGTGGCTTGTGGTACAGGTAATATTTCAGAAAATATTACCTTGGAGGTCCTTGCCTCAAGCTTGCGGCCTAAGTCCCAGAAATAATTTTTAAGGACACTCCACCTACCTCTTACTTTTTCATTAGTGCCAATATGTACCATGACCGCTGGGTCCTCTCCAGCCCCACCCAGCAACCTGTCAACCTGATCCGCGATGTGCCAAACTTGCGCCAGGAAGACAGCACACTGTTCGGCAATCCCAGTCTTTGTGACAGATCGCCCTGTCTGTCCCCCACTACCAGTACCTGTCTGGCCTGCCCTGCACCCCTCCTTCCCTCCTTACTGGAGCAGACACCCCCATGTCAGTCAGAGGCAGAGTCCTGCTGCAGTACTGCTAGCTCTGAAATTGCATCCCCCTCATCTGCCAACCGGGAAAACTTGTTGGGGTGTGCCAGTTCAGGACTAGCCTCCCTGGCACTTTTCCCTCTATCCCGTTTTCTAACTGTAACCCAGCTAGCTGCCTGACTGTCCTGCACATCCATCCCACTATCCTCCCCCACCTCTACCCCAGAGAGTACTTGCTCAGTGAGCAGGAGACTCCTCTCCAAGTTGTCAATGCGTCTGTGTTGCCAGTTACTCCTCTAGATCCAGGATCTGGGCTTCCAAATGAACAACTCGCACAACAATATGCACCCTCAAACTACTGTTCAAGGATTGCATACATTGTGCAAGATGCACACTGGACTGCATTTTCCAAAATGGAGGCCATACTTGATTTGGGGATTGCAAAATTTAACAGGAAAAAAAAATCAAATATTTCAATTAAACTCCCTTAATTTTAAGTCCCTCTCACTTTTATACGTACTCGCTTTATACTTCACACTCTTGTATACAGGCACACAGTAATTAGCTCAACAATCGCTTAGTATACTTTCTTTTATAGTTACCAGACACCACCTCTCTCTTCCACTGCATGGAAGTGAATTCGAAGGGCCAGCTGGTATAGACCCTGAAGTAAAGGCTGGCTTCGATAAACAAGGCCCTCTTTTGATACGGCACCTAATACATTTCAGATGATGATACATTGTCATAAAACGTGAAACAAACGGTCTACCCTTACCGTTGCACATTCAGAGGCGGCAACCTTATCTTTGGACAGATAAGAGCTGATAAACCAAGTGTTAGAGGTGGCATTACATTGGACTTATAACCTTTTGCAATTTTTAGGCAAACTTTTGGAGACTGTTTGAAATTTTCTATGCCAGTGGTCTTCAAACTATGGTCCTCCAAATGTTGCAAAACTACAACTCCCAGCATGCACGGACAGCCAACGGCTGTCCGGTCCTGCTGGGAGTTGTAGTTTTGCAACACCTGAAGGGGCCATTCTTTGGTGACCCCCGGGTCTATACGAATGACAGTGATTAAAGGGGTTATCCAGGATTAGAAAACACCATCCCTGTCCTCAAACTGTGTGGTATTACAACTCGTTCCATTGATGTGAATAAAGTCAAGTTGTTATACCGCACATAACCTGTGGACAGGTGTGGGTTTTTTTTTTTGTATTTATTTATTTTATTTTTATTTAAAGGAAGAAATTAGCTTTGTTTTTCTATCCTTGGGTAACCCCATTTAAGTTGGCTCTTTATTGGCATTAGCCCTGGCCGCTAGATCTATGGAGCTCACACTAATACATATTAATGAACCTTGGCGCTCTTCCACCCCTAAGGGATTTCATTTAATCCTCAAAGGGAATAGTAAGACACAAATATTGATTGATTGTAATCCAATAGAGAGAGATTTAATAGAGGACACAAAAGATCAATCCTTATGTTTATTTAAAACAATGTGAAGATTCTTGGAGAACTGCTCCACTAAGAGATGGCATCAGCGACCTCTTTATTACGTCAATGACGCCCGTTAAAAAAGCTACCTCGAAGACTATTAGAAGTTGGTTTTTATTTGCTATGAGAAGTGCCGGAATCGATAGAGATTTAATGCACACTACATCAAAAGCTGCTGCTAGAGGGGTCCCCAGCATCTGTCTTTAGGTCCGCTAGATGGAAGTCCCATCAGCTGGTGCAGGGTGGCTGCCTTTAACTCCTTAAGGACAACTTTCATTTTTGATTTTTTGTTTTTTCCTTCTCCCCTCCTAAAAATCATAACTCTTTCAATTTTGCACCTACAGACCCATATAAGGGCTTGTTTTTTGTCACTAATCTTACTTTGTAATGACATCACTTATATTATAACGTAATCTGCGGCAAAACAAAACAAAAACTTATTTGTGGAGTGAAATTTAATTAAAAAGCCATTTTGTAACTTAGGGGCTTCCTTTTCTACGCAGTGCACTTTTTTGGTAAAAATGACACCTTATCTTCTGTTGGTCCATTCGGTTACAAGGTTTTATGTTTTTTTACTACTTTAAAAAAATTATACTATAGTCCCGATCAGCTCCACTGACCTGCCAGGATTGTTTCACTTTCATTTTGGATGCCGCAATCAACTTTGATTGCAGCGTCTAAAGGGTTAATGCCGGGCATCAGCCCGATCTGTGATGCCTAGCATTAGCCTTGGGTCCTGGCTGCTGATAGCAGTACCCTGGTAATGGGACCAGGGTGTACAGGTACACTCGGTGTCCTTAAAAGGTTAATGGAACAAACACTGGTTGTAATTTATCTGCAAACAACATTCGTTCTACAGGATATAGGTGAGCCAACCAGCGTCCACCTTCCCAATTTCATGAATTTTATTCCAGGAAGTATTCTCATGTGAGAACTAGCTTATGCCTCCTTATGGTTCAGCATTGTCCATGGAGCCAGACACAGACATCCCAACAGGGTCCTACTGAGAAGAACAGAGAATAGGAGAGCGAACGGGAGAGGAGATTAAAGGGGTTATCCACCATAAGGTCAATTTAGTATGTACCTGCCAGACGGTAATGGACATGCTTAGGAAGGATCTGCACTTGTATTGGGGCTAAATGGCTATGTTGTGAGATTACCATAACACTGTGGCTAGCTTTTTGTGAACTGGTATTTTTCTTTTTTTGACTAAAAATCCCACAATTACATTTTCCTCCCTCCCACACATCAGCCACCCCACCCATTGAAACATAAATGAGCTGCAGATCTGTGGTTTTCAATCAGGGTGCTTCCAGATGTTGCATTAGTTGCAGATTGATCGCTCTCCCACCAAGCAATCCCTCCACCCATTGAAGCAGACAGGCTCCCTGTCATCACCTGACTAGTGAGCCAGGTCTCGGCCACATTGCAAACTGGGAAAAACCCGAGACAACAGTCATTTTGTATGCTGGTAAAAATATAGTGAGGTGAAAATCACAGAAGAATTGTGAGAAAACCGTCACAAACAGGTTCAGACACTATATTATGAACTACACTAACTTTACAGCCCCTGTAGCATAGTCAAATAAAAAAAAATCCTGGAATACCCCTTTAACTTTGACTGGATGAGAAGAGACTGTTAACTTCTCTATTTGCGAATCAGTAAAAAGGTTATCTGCCCTAATGATTTATTGCGGTCAGTCGCCTTTTTTACATGGCATAAGATGTGTTAGACAAAGACTGATCTGTCAAATCTGATCTGACACCGCTGCACTTTATCAGTCCTTAATAACTGCAGTTGTTAGGAGTTACCTGGCTGTTGGGTGTGTGTTTTTTGTTTTCTTTAAAAACCTCTGCACGCCTCACGTGTTCTCCAAGTATTCCCCTTCTCCCGGCCTCCATTGCAGTTCCCTGGTCCTTGGCATTGATCTGTCACACTGCAGCTCAGTAAAATGCTTGGTGCAGAGGGGTTCACTCCTGCCTTTGTCTTGGACAAATGAATAGCTGGAGGTTTGTTTGGAGACCACATGGGCATTGCCATCAAGAAATATCGCACCGGTCCTACTCCCGAGATTAGGTGTGGGATGGCTGGTTAATGTATGGTAGTCGGGCTACTCGTTCCTGGTGCTCTTATGGCTTGGCTTTTCATTAATTTGATCGACCCAGTGATACAGCCATTTCGGGGTGCTCAGAAGCCAATTTTCAATGCAACAGCTCTAGGTCACATGTTGCTCGTGCTTCCTGTGGGCAGGCTGCATGTCCTAAACCTGCAACCATGGCCTACAGAATCTCTAGACTTGCCTCCCTTCAAGCTCATTGGTCGACAACTGCAAAGGGAGTTGTCACACGAGGAACTTGATGATGTGCTGCATGACAAAGTGCATTCAGTGGGGTGACAGTTTTATTTTTATTTATTTATTTAATTATTTTTTTTTTTGTTTAAATTATGCCCAGATGGCTTGATAAAAGAAAGGAAGCGTGTACTTGCCTTTCTTGCTCCCCTTCAGTCTCCGTTATGACTGCGCCCGGTCTCTGCCACACAGCTCTTCTGGTGGCAATGTCTTGTGCTGACCACAGTCCTGGGGAATTTTGATAGTTAGTTAGACTCAGCACAAAATGTGGAACAGAAACAGAAAATGTTCTAATTTTTTTTTCTGTGTTTGTTCCATTTCTGGAACAAATACCAAGTGTGAACCCAGCCTAAGTGTTCAGTTTTTCTGTAGTGCCACTTCAGGCAAACTGGAGCATTACACATGGGTGTGAGACATGGCGGCTCCAGTCACTCATACAGTGCCCTCCTTGGGCTTGGTTGACAGCCTGAGTGCAGTGAAGCCCTATAGCACTCCAGGTTATATCACCAGTGTCCCATCCCCCTCCCAACCATTTTGGTTCAGCTACTTCCCTATTGATGCTGTCTGAGGCCATATTGAGACAAGATGGTAATTCATGTTCAATGCCCTTGACTTTTGTATTCAAAAACCACCTCTGGGTGGGAAGTTTGGGGCCCCCCACACTTGGCCATGTAGTGTATTTCTGGCATGGAATTCCTTCCGGTTTAATGGGAGAAGTAAATCTCAGCTGCGTGCCTCTGTCCATAGAGGAAATCATTTAGACCTGATCTCATTGCACCCTCCAGCCAATGTCTGTGTAAGTCATCAGTACAGGCTCCAGCTCATATTCATAGAGGAAGAGAAATTGATATGATCTCTATTTAAAGCCTAGACTGTCATCTGTGTCACATTATTGCTAAGTGTGAACATGACCAAATGCTTCCCCTCTTCAGTGAGACTTTTTCTCCTCCATATGTGTTAGCAGAATCCTGGGCGAGAAGCTTGTGCCGGATTAATTTATTAGCACATTGTAATGTGTATCTAAGACCAGTTTCTCTGGTTATTAAATTGTCAGTGTCATAGCTGGGATTGTCCTCTCTGGTGATCCAGTATCTGTTATGGTGAAAGGGTCAAAAAGTTCAGATGCAGCAGAACGTTCCACCAATGATTTTTCGGCAAAGTTGCTATATATATTAAAGGGGTACTCCGGTGAAAACCTTTTTTCTTTTAAATTAACTGGTGGCAGAAAGAGTTAAACATATTTGTAAATTACTTCTATTAAAAAATCTTAATCCTTCCAGTACTACTTAGCTGCTGAATGCTACAGAGGAAATTCCTTTCTTTTTGGAACACTGATGACATCACCAGCACAGTGCTCTCTGCTGACATCTCCATCCATTTTAGCAACCATGCATAGCAGGTGTATGCTAAGGGCAGCATGGTGGCTCAGTGGTTAGCACTGCTGCCTTGCAGTGCTGGGGACTTGGGTTCAAATCCCACTACGGACAGCAATAAATAAAGCGTTATTATTATAATAACGTCAGCAGAAAGAACTGTGCTCGTGATGTCATCAGAGAGCATTCCAAAAAGAAAAGAATTTCCTCTGTGGTATTCAGCAGCTAATAAGTACAGGAAGGATTAAGATTTTTTTAATAGAAGTAATTTACAAATATGTTTAACTTTTTCCCACCAGTTGATTTAAAAGAAAAAAGGTTTTCACCGGAGTACCCCTTTAAGCACATCCCCGAAATGCCTGCCTACAGCGTGGGGCTGTGTGAGGTGGAGGTCACTCAAAGAATTGTATCTGTGCTTCCAAAAAAAACATCCCAATTCTTAACTTCCGGTACCAGGATCAATCCGGACCAGAGTTTTCCCTAAACAAATCTTGGCTTACTCTTTGACAGTGCGGTAGCACGAACGTCAGACTTTCAGCCTCCGAAATGAACAAATGCTCTGTACATTCCAGGCATACTTCTGGCTTCACACAGGGACGTTCCAGTAAGTTTGTAATGGTTACACGGGTGTTAGCGGAGCAGTGACTTCCATTTGGGTGGTGTTTATGAGTGTGAACGAGATATATCCTCGCACTTTGACCTTTCAACAAAACTCTAAAGGACAGTGACCAACATTGAGTCTGTGTACGTAGACTTAAGTACGCTGGTGTTTAGAATGCAGTCACTGTTGTTGCCTTTAATCTTTCCTATTTTTCGGCTAAGAATTGGACTTGTAAAGCAGGCCATACTATCGGTAGGACCTGATGACCATAAACACTAGGTTCACGTTTGCGTGGGAAGCTCCATTCGGGGCCTCTATTGCAGACACCGTTCAGCAGCGATTAACTAAGCCAGTGGGTACACTGCAGACAGAGCCTGTCGGACCCCATTGACAGGCTGGTGTCCATCATTTTGATGGGTTTTAATCAGACCAAAAAAAGTGTTGATCCCGTGTTTTGTTGTCTGCTTTTGTTTAAACTTGAACAGATTTTGGAGGCCACAAATGGAGCCTCTGACACAGATGTAAACATAGCAGGTGTCGGTTGAGTGAAGGCTTGGCCATGTTGGATTTAAAGAGGTACTCTGCCCCTAGACATCTTATCCCCTAGCCAAAGGATAGGATATAAGATGTCTGATCGCGGGGGGTCCTGCTGCTGGGGACCCTCCGCGATCTCCCTGCTGCACCCAGTGTTCGTTGAGAGCGTCAGGTGATGTCATGGCCACGTCCCCTCAATGCAAGTCTATGGGAAGGGGCATGACTGCTGTCACCCCCTCTCCTATGGACTTGCATTGAGGGGGCATGGGTGTGACCGTGACATCACGAGCCTCCGCCCCACATTGCCAGTCATTCGGCATGGAGCAACGTTCGCTCCATGCACCAGATGTTTGGGGTGTCACGGCTGAGATCACGGGGGTCCCCAGTGGCGGACCCTCGTGATCAGACATCTTATCCCCTATCCTTTGGATAGGGGATAAGATGCCTAGGGGCGGAGTACCCCCTTTAATCCTCCCAATCTTTGTTCGGAGGAGATAATCCACCGCTTATCCTGAAGAATCTTCCTTCACAGAACACAAGCACTTTTGGCCCTGCATCTGTATGGGGGTGGTATTGGTAGGGAAATTATTGGCCAAAAAAATGTTTAGCTGACAGTATGTGGCCTCCTTTTAAAATTAAGTCTTTCTGTCTCTTACCGTCAGCTATGGGGAGACAGCTGGTATGCTCCCATACACAAGATTGTTGGCTGGTCCTGCGGATGTTCTAAGGTTCGGACATCTTTTACCTAATGTACATGGCCAATTTTTACTGTTGGCGTAGATACCTAAAAATATGAGCACTTTTCAGTTGCCAACTACTTGACCTGCTGCTACATATAAAAAATGTCATTGGGACTCACCTGATACCAATTGGCCTCCATAGTACAAGGTTGAGGTTGATAAGGTGTTAATTTCCCTCTAGACTCCTCGTCATGTGGCCATGTAATCTTCAGGAACATATATATATGATCCGGCCTAGTCAGCATAAAGCACAGCGATCAGTCTGTGTGAACCACGGCTATTCTTGTTCCTGTAAATGTCAGGCGTATCTCCAAGGGAATCTTCATGGAATGCTCCACCTAAAGAAGGGCTGCAGCCAAGAGTGACGGCTGACGCTGAATTATGGAATATTCTGCTTTTGTAATATCTGAAATATTTTATGACTTAGTTTCTGATGTGTGAGTCACCTTGGAGAGCTGACAAGTCACAATCTAGAGCTGTATTCTTCCTGGGTTTGGCCTCCTGCCCCTATGACTAGTGGCCTTACACCTACCTCACATTGGTGATCTCATAGCATAAGAGAATATGTAGATGGTATTCTGTCCTGCTAGATCCTGCATGTAAAGAACTGCAGTACAATTAAAGGGGTACTCCACCCCTAAACATCTTATCACCTATCCAAAGGATAGGGGATAAGATGTCTGATCGCTGGGGTCCATCTGCACCCGGCGTTAGTTTAAAGCATCATTTGCAGCACCGGAGGCTCGTGACATGACAGCTGTGCCCTGCTCGTGACATCCCTCCCGTGCCCCTCAATGCAAGTCCATCGGAGGGGGCATGACGGCAGTCACGCCCCCTCCCATAGACTTGCATTAAGGGGGCATGGCCGTGACGTCACGAACCTTAGCCCCGCATCGCCAGAAGTTCGCTCTGTGCACCGGATGTCTGGGGTGCCGCAGCAGAGATAGGAGATATTACCCCTTTAAGGCCTCCTTTACATATTTATGGCGTCCGGTGGCGTGCACTGGAGGGAAACGGATAGCAGAACTGATCCCGTTGATTTGAATGGGACAGTTCACATTCACCCGGCCTCAGTTTGGGCACCGGATAGTTGAACTCGCCACACTGACACCGGACTGGGGAACGCAGCTTGCTGTGTTCCCCGTCCAGCACTTAAAAAATGGATGATACACAACTGATGACGAGTGCATGTTGTCATCAGTTGCGTCGAGATTTAGGCTGGGTTCACGTGTGCCGGACATACGTAATCCTAGCCTTAGTCCATGTTGGTTCTTCTGGCATCATGGGCATACAGGAATAATTAGTCTGAATATTAAAGGAGAACTCCAAGACAGTTGTTTTTTATTTTTTTTTTCAAATCAAACTCCTCCAGGCTGCCGGCATTTTAAAAAAACAAACAGGGCACACTTGCCACCAGTTCCCTTCGGTACTGCTCCGGCCTCCCCTGCAATCCTCTTCCTGGTTGCCAGTGGTCGATCTGTCACACTGCAGCTCAGCTTATTGTCGGCCGCATTGTATACGTGACACCTCATTCTGCCAATCACCTGCCAAGGCAGGACATTGCTGCAGCAGGCGATTAGCTGAGCCACAATGTGATTGACTATCGGCAACCAGGAAGAGGATTGTTGCGGAGTCTCCGGAGCAGGACGCTGGAGACACCAGGGGAGTGGTGACAGGTAAGTACTGTTTTTTTTTTTTTTTATAATTGCTGGCAGCCTGGGGGAGTTTAAATAAATAAATAAATAAAAAAGCTCTGCTGTCTGACACTTCCAAGTTTGAGAGGTGATGTTGCGCCCGCTCAGCCAATCAGCAACTGAGACAGGACATCACTGTGTGTGCTGATGGAATCAGTGAGTGTGTGTGTGTGTGTGTGACTCTGTTATAGTAATGGTGGCACTGATTTTAGTCATTGATTTTATCTCCTTAAGGACCAGGCCAATTTTAACCCCTTAAGGACTGAGCCCTTTTTCGCAATTCTGACCACCGTCGCTTTATGAATTAATAACGCGAAAACGCTTTTACCAAATATTCTGATTCTGAGAATTTTTTCGTGACATATTGTACTTTATTTTGGTGGTAAATTTTTGGCGCTACTTGCATCCTTTTTTGGTGAAAAATCCCCAAATTTCATGAAAATTTAGAAAATTTTGAATTTTTCTAACTTTGAAGCTCTCTACTTGTAAGGAAAATGGATATTCACAATAAATTTTATTTTTCTTCACAAATACAATTTGTCCACTTTATGTTGGCATCATCAAATGGACATATTTTAGCTTTTTGAAAAAAATTAGAGGGCTTCAAAGTAGAGCAGCAATTTTCAAAAAATTCATGAAAATTGCTAAATCTGAAGGGACAGATGTTACAGAATAGGGATGTAAGAAAAAATCGATTTGCGCGATTATCGCGATTTTTCACTTGCCGATACTGAATCGATTCAAAATATTTTTGAATCAATTCTTTTAGTGATGTGGAATTTGTATCTCCTGACGCCCGGAACAGCATGTCCCGGGCATCAGGAGATACAAGTTCCACATTTTGTCTGCCGGATCTGACGCTACGTGGGTTTATGGAGCGGGCTTCGACTCGTGCCCGCTCCATACTCTGCGGCCCCTGGCTGATTTCAGTAGCCGGGGGCCGCTAACGCATCACCGCAGCTAATATCCAGCATGCGGTGCCCTGCAGTGTGTATGGAGCGGGCTCCCGACTCGTGCCCGCTCCGTACTCTGCAGCCCCCGGCTGTTCTCAGTAGCCGGGGGCCGCCGCTAATAGCCAGCATTTATCGCCGCGGCTGGCTATTAACCCTTTAGATCGCCGCTGTCAAAGCTGACAGCCGCGTCTAAAGGGATCTGTAAATGCTCCCTGGTGGGTTAGTGGGGTGGATCGCCCCCACCCCCGCAGCGCGATTGCGGATGGGCGGGCGATCCACTGTGGAGGTAGTCGGAGGGCTTACCTCTGCTTCCCTGCTCTCCGTGGCTCTGTCATGGATAGAGCCTGTCGTGAACCCCCCCCCCCTCCACCGACGATTCCCTACCTGAGCCAGGATCCAGCAGTCTCCAGCGAAGATCCCGGGTCCCCAAGCATCTTTTCCTGCAGGTACGGCCTCCATCTTCTTCCCACGATCCCCTCGACATCCAGGGGCGGGCAGAACGGGGGTTGCCATGGCAACCCCCTGTCCTGCGCTGCTATTGGTCAGAACTCCGTTCTGCTAATGGCAGGGGATAGGAGGAGATCCCAGCTCTGCGACCTCACTCCTATCCCTTAGGCTGATCGGATCAGCCCTATTTTCCGGGTGATCGGTCACCAGAGACCCGATCAGCCCCGGAATTGGAGAAAATCGCATGTCTGAATTGACATGCGATTTTCCCCGATCGCCGACATGGGGGGTCTCAGGACCCCCCTGGGCGATGTGCCGGGATGCCTGCTGAATGATTTCAGCAGGCATCCCGATCCGGTCCCCAACCGGCTAGCGGCGGGGACCAGAATTCCCACGGGCGTATCCATACGCCCCACGTCCTTAAGGACTCGGGATGCAGGGCGTATGCATACGCCCTGTGTCCTGAACAGGTTAATCTTGCATTTTAGTTTTTTCCTCCTCGCCTTCTAATCTAAAAATCATAACTCTCATATTTCCATCCACAAACCCATATGAGGGTTTTTATTTTATTTTAATTTTTTTTGTGTGACCAATTGTCCTTTTGTAATGACATCAATCATTTTACCATAAAATGTATGACGCAACCAAAAAAAAATATTATTTGTGTGGGGAAATTGAGAAGAAAAACACAAATGTTGACGGGTTTTGTTTTCACGCTGTGCACTTTACAATATAAACAGGTTTTCCTTATTCTGTGGGTCAATACAATTACATTTTTTTTTTTTTTTTTTTTTTTTTTTTTGAGAAGTGTTTTCCAAACTGTTAAACTCAAAAATAATGATCACAAGGATCAATGACCCTAGTGAGGGGTGGACTAAACATATGTTTATTTAATACCTCAACTCAGCCCAAAAGGACTGAGCAAAAAGTCCACTTTTTATCCCTCACTTGATTAAAACTTAACTTTTAATTAAACAATAAAGTGGATATACAGAGCTATAAGTGATTTTTAAAAAAAAACCAGCATGTTAGCACCACATGTATTAGTGTACTTGTTGTCCCTAGGGACCAACTGAATATAGAAATCTACTCAGCGCATCTGCAGAATGCGCTGATTAAGGGTGCTTTTGCTGATATTTAAAATACTAACACACTGTCCCTCCTAACATGTTTCGCCACCAAAGTGACGTCTTCAGAGGTTAGGGAACAATGGCTCATTGTTCCCTAACCTCTGAAGACGTCACTTTGGTGGCGAAACATGTTAGGAGGGACAGTGTGTTAGTATTTTAAATATCAGCAAAAGCACCCTTAATCAGCGCATTCTGCAGATGCGCTGAGTAGATTTCTATATTCAGTTGGTCCCTAGGGACAACAAGTACACTAATACATGTGGTGCTAGCGTGTTTTCCAAACTGTGTCTCCAGCTGTTGCAAAACTACATCTTCCATCATGCCCGGACAGCCGTTGGCTGTCCGGGCATGCTGGAAGTTGTAGCTTTGCAACATCTGTGGGCACATTGTTTGGAAAACACTGTTGTAGTGAAGTAGTTGGCTACCAGTGTATGGTTATTGGGGTTTCTTTTGAGTTGGTTGTTTGTGTATGGAAAGGTTATTGAATGCTTTCCTAAATTATTTTTTATTTTATTTTTTCCCCCAATGATTTAATGTGATGTTTTATTGTATTTCTAGACTATGAGAAGACACAGAAATGAAGTTACCGTAGAGCTACGAAAGGTAATAAAGTGTCTTGTCTCTGATTCTCTCCTAGACTAAATATGTTGCATTTCATCAAATACAATCTCATGGACATTGATGGCAAAATTATTTTTATCATTTACAGAGGACCTCTTTGGGAGAACTTTACATTGTGCTGTCCCTCTGTAATTCCTCCTAGAATTTTATGAATAAGTTGACTCCCGGTTGTTACGTGTCTGACATTGTCCAATCAGGGATGACTGTTTAGTGACACGCCCCTTTGGTAAAATTTCAAGGAGGAATAACAGAGGAACAGCACAACAAAGGTATGAGAAAAGATTTTTTCATGGCGAGTGCATGTATTCTACTTAGACATATCATGAGATGCCAGAGGTTGTCTGCTTTATTTGTACCTATTTTGCAGTTTTTCCTCTTCCTGTTTTGAGAATTACATAAAAGCCCCCAAAAGTCTCTATATATCCCTGGCCTGAAGCACATAGCCCTAGACCAGTGTTTCTTAAAGAGTGCCTCCTGCTGTTGCAAAACTGCAACTCCTAGCATGCCTGGACAGCCTTCGGTTGTCCAGGCATGCTAGAAATTGTAGTCTTGCAACAGCTGGAGGCACACTTTAAGAAACACTGGTCTAGGGCTATGTGCTTCAGGCCAGGGATATAGAGACTTTTGGGGGCTTTTATGTAATTCTCAAAACAGGAAGAGGAAAAACTGCAAAATAGGTACAAATAAAGCAGACAACCTCTGGCATCTCATGATATGTCTAAGTAGAATACATGCACTCACCATGAAAAAATCTTTTCTCATACCTTTGTTGTGCTGTTCCTCTGTTATTCCTCCTTGAAATTTTACCAAAGGGGCATGTCACTAAACAGTCAACCCTGATTGGACAATGTCAGATGCGTAACAACCGGGAGTCAACTTATTCATGTCAAAACCCTTTATTTATTTATTTTTTTAGCCTTACTCCGTAACTGCCTGGAGTATGTTTGTTTGTATTTGGTTTTCATGAAAAATACTTTAAAAAAGCATGTCAAAAACAAAACAATGCTCTGTCAAGAGATGTATGTGCTACATTTCGCCACCCAGCTGTTGCAATGGTAATTGCGGCCTGTTGAGGACTAAATATATCATAATAACATAACTTAAGCAATTTGCCTTTTGTCAGAATGTCAGAAGTTGTGATCAGTAGGGTGTGGGTGCTGAGACCCCCTCTGATTTCTAGAATAAAGCAATTTTATTTCCCTTTTATAGAAATCATGGCTTTGTCCAAACTGAAGCACAGGCATTGACAAAGTCCAGTAAGCGAGGGTGGGCTAGCACTTCTCTGTGCTCTCCCCTGTCTGATAGCGCTCCTCTGTGCTCTCCCCTGTCTGATAGCACTCCTCTGTGCTCTCTCCTGTCGGATAGCACTCCTCTGTGCTCTCTCCTGTCTGATAGGATTCCTCTGTGCTCTCTCTCCTGTCTGATAGCACTCCTCTGTGCTCTCTCTCCTGTCTGATAGCACTCCTCTGTGCTCTCTCTCCTGTCTGATAGCACTCCTCTGTGCTCTCTCTCCTGTCTGATAGCACTCCTCTGTACTCTCTCTCTCCTGTCTGATAGTACTCCTCTGTACTCTCTCTCTCCTGTCTGATAGTACTCCTCTGTACTCTCTCTCCTGTCTGATAGGACTCCTCTGTGCTCTCTCTCCTGTCTGATAACACTTATCTGTGCTCTCTCTCCTGTCTGATAACACTCCTCTGTACTCTCTCCTGTCTGATAGCACTCCTCTGTACTCTCTCTCCTGTCTGATAGCACTCCTCTGTGCTGTCTGATAGGACAGGAAAGAGCACAGAGGAATGCTAGCCCACCCTCATTTTCTGGACTTTGTCCATGCCTGGACAAAGCAATGACTTTATAAGAAATGATTTCTATAAAAAGGAAATACAATTTTCTTATGAAGTATATTAGGAAGCGTAATGTTTTTCCAAGATGTGCAACATATAAAAAGCATTTGAATCTGACATTTAAGCAGGAGTGAAGGAGCACAGTGCTTCTGTTCCTTTTTTCTAGCGATCAGTGGGGTCTTAGCACCCGACCCCCACTGATCACAACTTCTGACTAGTCACTATGAGACAAAACACAATTGATGGGCACATTGAAATTCTTGCAATAGTTTTTTTGGCATTACAGCTATTGGATGTTTGAGTGTTTTGATGTTGCGTTTGATTTACTAAGACTTCTTTCCAACCACCTTTTCCCACATGCTCAATTTTCCGGGTACCACTTTGCTTTCAGAACAAAAGAGACGAGCACCTCTTGAAGAAGAGAAACGTTCCCCAAGAAGAAAGTTTAGAAGATTCTGATGTAGACGGAGACTTCAAATCGGTATGTGTTACACGTCGGCTTTAGTATCCATCTGTGACTACAGTTGGGGCAATGCTAAAGGTACCTGTACAGACTAAACTAAAGCTGATGAAAATACTGTCAACCAGAATGAATGTTCTTTGGGTGAGATTTACCAACAAATAACTTTAGCGATAACCCAATCATAGGTTAGCAAGGAGTTAACCATGTTTAAGATTTTTAGTTCATTAGCTATTTCTCCTTTAACCCCTTTATGGACTAAGGAATTTTTATTTTTGCACTTTTGTTTTTTCCTCCTCCTCCCCTTCTAAAAATCATAACTCTTAAAGTTTTCCACCTACAGACCCTATATAAGGGCTTGTTTTTTGCATCATCAATTTTACTTTGTAAAGACCTCAATCATTTCATAACAAAAATTACAGCGAAATAAAAACAAATTGTGGTGTGTAACTGAAGAAAAAACGCCATTTTGGGAGTTTCTGTTTTACGCAGTGCATTTTTCGGTAAAAATGACACCTTAATTTATATTCTGTAGGTCCATGCGATTACAAGGATACCCAATTTATATAGGTTTTATTTTATTTTACTAATTTGAAAAAATTATAACTAAATGATCCAAAATTAGTATGTTTAAAATTATCTTCTAACCCCTATAACTTTATTTTTCCATATACAGGGCTATATGAAGGCTCATTTTTTGAGTCATTATCGCTTTTTATTAATTTTAAATTTAATGGGATATGAAGTAACCAAAATGCGCAATTTTGGACTTTGGAATTTGGAATTTTTTTGTGTGTATGCCATTGACTGTGCGGTTTAACTCTTATATTTTAATACTTTGGACATTTACGCACGCGGCGGTATTTTATAAAAAAAAAAAAAAAAAAAAAAGGGGGAGAAATAATGTATGGAGTGGCTCCTGTTATATCTACCCCAAAATAGACCTGGCCAGCCCAATAATAACACCTATACCCACGGTGTTCAGAGTTATATAAGAAAAAAACACAGGAATTGGGTCTCGAAGGTCAATGATAGTGGACACCAAATGTAAGTGAAAATGATTATAATAATTTATTAATAATCAGCAATATTATAATATAAAATAATGGTATACAGTGGTAACCGTGACCCACAGGGCCCTTGTGGAATCACGGTGTTCACTAAAATATTAGTATCAAGATAAAAATTAATGTTCGCTCAAATATAAAATATGACAATCTCATAAAATTACATGAAACGGACGACGAGTAGGCAGGATTTCCGTGGATGTCGGCTTTTTTTTTTTTATTTATTTATTTTTTTTCTTTTTATTTTTTTTACAATTTTAGCACACTATGGGAGCTGCCATCTGGCCTGAGCAATTTTATTTATTAATTTTTTTTTACAGCATTTAGAGAAATGATTTATAGAAATGTAACAAATGCTAATGCAGCTATATTTCCATTGCAGCAAAATGTAACACTAGAAGCAATACTACAGGTACGTGTCTTGTAATGATTGTGTGTGCATGCGATTTTGCTTTGTCTGTTCCCCAGTCAACTTACATTGACCTTTTCAAAGATCTAGTCACATACAGCAGATTTGTTGTAGAATTTCCTTTCATCAGATTTACCATCGCATAATTCTGCAGAAAATCTTCTACAGTCTGTGACTATATATTAACATGTTGGATTTTTCTGTCTGAAAAATCCGCCACTAAGTTGGAAGAGAATCCACAGCAGAAATTTAGGGTCGGCCCTTGGATTTCCAGTGTGTTTGCAGTGTGATATGCTGTGGATCCACACCAGGGTTAGCCCCACTTCATCTACCCACCATAGATTCCACATTAACCAGTGAAGTGTAACTTTCTGCAACCTAAACTACACATAGAAATGGGAGGAATCTGCATGGAGATCCACAATATATTAAACTGCAAGATTGTACAGGTAAAGTCCACAGTGGATTACATAGCAGGCAAGTGGATCTTACTATACTCATCCATGTTTCACTGTCTTTCTGTATGTGGAAATATTAGCTTACTGCAGATTGTCACCAGACGTTACCACTTTCACGGTAACATGGATTAAACACGCAGCAAAATTTGCATGGAACATTGCAGTTTATGAATCCAGACTACTGCAATGGATAATCTGTATCCCTTTTTTGTTCCTTTAGTAATTTGTATTATTATTATTTATATAGCGCCCTTGGTTCCAGGGCACTTTTCATATGATAAAGGTAACAGTACATAACACTAACATGGGACTGTTGTAACTTGTCGACTGACAGAGGGGGAGAGGGCTCTGCCATCAAGGGTTCACAATCTACATGCAGAGTGAAAGGAAAGAGTAGGACAGCAAGTCATCTGTGAGCCGGTGGACCAGGAGGGAGCGTAGGTGGACGTCTTGAGATGATCGGCGATTAAGGGGGAGATTTATCAAAACCTGTCCAGAGGTAAAGTTGCCCATAGCAACCAATCAGATCGCTTCTTCCATTTTTAACAAGGCCTCTGCAAAATGAAAGAAGCAATCTGATTGGTTGCTCTAGGCAACTTCTCCTTTCCACAGGTTTTGATAAATCTCCCCCATGTGCGGGGAGCGGTATAGGGAGTTCAGGTCTTGGATGAGGGGAAAATTACCAATTCTGTTCACCCCCCCCCCCATGTTTTTAGTAGATCCCCCTTCCCTAGCATGATCATAGCATTCAATCTAGATGACAGCTGCATCCAATCCCTGGCATTTAACTTTCTGGCCTGGTATAGAATCCCACTGATGCCTAACTTAATCCCATGTAGAGTATAAACTGACCCGAATATAAGCTGAGGCCCCTAATTTCACCCCAAAATCCCAGGAAAAGTTATTGACTCGACTACAAGCCTAGGGTGGGAAATACATCATCCCCCCCAGTCATCATCCAAACCCCCGTCATTAACACCCCTATCATCATCACCCTGTCATCATCCAGACCCCCGTCATTAAACCCCCGTCATCACTCTGTCATCATACCCCCCCCCTCATCATCACCGCCTGTCAATCTCTTCATCAGTGGTCTTCAACCTGCGGACCTCCAGATGTTGCAAAACTACAACTCCCAGCATGCTGGGAGTTGTAGTTTTGAAACATCTGGAGCTCCGCAGGTTAAAGACCACTGCGGCCGCCTTCATCCTCCAGACCCCCCTTTAGTTTTCTTACCCACCTCCCCTCGGTGGGAAGTTAGAGTGAGCTGGTCCGGCCAGCTATGCTGCAGGGAGCGTCCGGTGGGGAGGGTTAGTCGTTCTGGGCTGTCCATCTACACCGGGTGGCCCTGTTCTCAGGGAATGCTGGGAGTTGTAGTTTTGCAACATCTGGAGGTCTGCAGGTTGAAGACGACTGTCAAGGGATTGACAGGCGAAGAGTTCACTCGAGTATAAGCCGAGGGGGGCGAATTCAGCACGAAAAATCGTGCTGAAAAGCTCAGCTTATACTCGAGTATATACAACCAATCATCCCCCAGACTTGAAATGACTTTGGAAAAATGAAAGAAGCTGTCTGGTTGCTACTCAGCAACTTTTCCACTGGACAGGTTTTGATAAATCTCCCCTTTTGACCCCAAACCTCTTTCCATCTGTGTATTGTCATATGCCAATCTACAGTTTAACCCTTCTCTTTATTAATTTCAGAATGCTACCAGTGATAACCCAACAACTCAACTAAGTGCTGTACAGGCTGCAAGGTAAAGTCATGGGCTGGGAGCTGAAGGCATCATATCAGCTGTATTACAAAGTGACAATCTGACATACTGAAGAATAATTTTCTCTGTTTTTATAATGTGTTCTTTCTATTTTCAGGAAGTTGCTTTCCAGTGACAGGAATCCACCAATTGACGACCTCATAAAATCTGGAATTTTGCCGATATTGGTGAAATGTTTAGAGGCAGATGATAAGTAAGTTCAAGTCTACCTCCTATTCTTTTCCAGTTCTTAAATGTTCATGATGCTTGACCAGACGGAATGGATGATAAACTGTGTTAACCGTAGAAGTAAAGTTGTATTATTCTTAACTCCTTCAGGACGAAGGGCGTACCTGTACGCCCCTCGTCCGGTCCTGGTGTTTAAAACTGAGTCACACTGTGACCCTGCATCACCGTGATCCTGGGCTAATAGCATGTGGCACCGATCGTTGTACTGCGCACTATTAACCCTTTAGAAAAATGAAAGTAAACGCTTCCCGGCAGCTCAGTCGGGCTGATCGGGACTATCGCGATAAAATTGCGATGTCCCGATCAGCTAGGACGCGAGCGGAGACCCCCTTACCCTGCTCTGTCACATCCTATCGGCGTTTGATTGCTCCAAGCCTGAGCTACAGGCTTGAGCAATCGAGCCCCTATCTTGCTGATCCATGCAAAGTTATGGCTTTGCAGGGATTAGTGTAATAGATCAGTGTGTGCAGTGTTATAGTCCCGTATGGGAGCTTATAACACTGCAAAAACAAAAAGTTAATAAAGGTCATTTAACCCCTTCCCTAATAAAAGTTTGAATCACCCCCCTTTTCCCATAAAAAAAATGTCGTATCGCCCCATGCGTAAATGTCCGAACTATAAAAAATATATAGTTAATTAAACCACACGGTCAATGGCGTACGCGCAAAGTCCAAAATGGCGTATTTTTGGTCACTTTTTAGATCATGAAAAAATGAATAAAAAGCTATCAAAAAGTCTGATCAATACAAAAATGGTACCGATAAAATCTTCAGAACACGGCGCAAAAAAATGAGCTCTCATACCAGCCTGTACGCGGAAAAATAAAAAAGTTATAGGGGTTAGAAGATGATAATTTCTGAAGTACGACAATTTCCAACCTATATAAGTAGGGTATCATTTTAACCGTATAGACCTACAGAATAAAGATAAGGTGTTATTTTAACCGAAAAATGCACTGCGTAGAAACGGAACCCCCCAAAATTTACAAAATTATATTTTTTTCTTCAATTATGTTGCACAATTAATTTATTTGCCGTTTCGCCATGGATTTTTGGGTAAAATGACGGTCACTGCAAAGTTGAATTGGTGGCGCAAAAAATAAGCCGTCATATGGAATTTTATGTGCAAAATTGAAAGTGTTATGATTTTTAGAAGGTGATGAGGAAAAAATGAAAATGCAAAAAATGGAAAAACCCTGCGTCTTTAAGGGGTTATTAAGCCGCACCCACCACTTGATGCCAGTCTTACTTTATTGGAACATGTTCGGCAGGTACACAGGTCTAAGGGACAGGGCACCTCCATGGAAGTGCCCCCACATCTTAGACCTATGTACCTGCCGAACATGTTCCAATAAAGTAAGACTGGCATCATCAGGTGGTGAGTGCGGCTTTCTGTGATTGTCTTCAAAATACAGTGTTACTGGTGAACTACTTATTGCTCCGCAACACTAAAGCCAGAGTTATAATGCCTTTGTCCTCTGATGCATGCATGTTAACCCCTTAAGGACTCAGGGTTTTTCCGTTTTTGCACTTTCGTTTTTTCCTCCTTACCTTTAAAAAATCATAACCCTTTCAATTTTCCACCTAAAAATCCATATTATGGCTTATTTTTTGCGTCCCCAATTCTACTTTGCAGTGACATTAGTCAGTTTACCAAAAAATGCACGGCGAAACGGAAAAAAAATCATTGTGCGACAAAATAAAAAAATAAACGCCATTTTGTAACTTTTGGGGGCTTCCGTTTCTACGCAGTGCATATTTCGGTAAAAATTACACCTTATCATTATTCTGTAGGTCCATACGGTTAAAATGATACCCTACTTATATAGGTTTGATTTTGTCGCACTTCTGGAAAAAATCATAACTACATGCAGGAAAATTTATACGTTTAAAAATGTCATCTTCTGACCCCTATAACTTTTTTATTTTTCCACGTACGGGGCGGTATGAGGACTCATTTTTTGCACCGTGATCTGAAGTTTTTATTGGTATGATTTTTGTTTTGATCTGACTTTTTGATCACTTTTTATTCATTTTTTAATGTTATAAAAAGTTACCAAAATACGCTTTTTTGGACTTTGGAATTTTTTTGCGCGTACGCCATTGACCGTACGGCTTAATTAATGATATATTTTTATAGTTCGGACATTTACGCACGCGGCGATACCACATATGTTTATTTTTTTTACACTGTTTTATTTTTCTTATGGGAAAAGGGGGGTGATTCAAACTTTTATTAGGGAAGGGGTTAAATGACATTTATTAACACTTTTTTTTTAACTTTTTTTTGCAGTGTTATAGGTCCCATAGGGACCTATAACACTGCACACACTGATCTCTCATCCTGATCACAGGCGTGTATTAACACGCCTGTGATCAGCATTATCGACGCTTGACTGCTCCTGCCTGGATCTCAGGCACGGAGCAGTCATTCGTCGATCGGACACCGAGGAGGCAGGTAAGAGCCCTCCCGGTGTCCGATCAGCTGTTCGGGACGCCGCGATTTCACCGCGGCGGTCCCGAACAGCCCGACTGAGCAGCCGGGATACTTTCAGTTTCACTTTAGAAGCGGCGGTCAGCATTGACCGCCGCTTCTAAAGGGTTAATTCCACACATCGCCGCGATCGGCGATGTGTGGTATTAGCCGCGGGTCCCGGCCGTTGATTAGCGCCGGGACCCACGCGATATGATGCGGGATCGCGGCGCGATCCCGCTTCATATCGCGGGAGCCGGCGCAGGACGTAAATATACGTCCTGCGTCGTTAAGGGGTTAAAGGGAACCGTACATCTGAGTAGGGATGTCCCGATACTGGTATCGTCACCAATACTGGACACTTGCACGAGTACTTGTTCTCATGCAAATGTCCCCGATACCTAATCCGATACTCGCCGGCGGGACCCCCGCCGGCAGGTATCACGGAGGTGCCGAACTATGCAGTACGGGCAGCAGCTGAGCGCGTCATAGCCGATCACGGTGATGTACGGCATTAACCTTTTAGAGTTGATCATGCAGTCTAAAATTGCTGAAGTTAACGGCTTGTTAGCTCAGGGATGCTGATCAGGATCACTGCAGCGACATTGCGGTGTCCCGATCGGCTGTAAGGATAGCCAGAGGTCCCTTACAGTGTTCCGTGCCATCCAATCGTCGCTCCATTACTGCTGCTAGCCATGGCAGGCAGTAGTAAAGGAGCACCGATAACACTGATCAATGATATTGCACATTTATCAGTGTATGCAATCTACAGATTGCATGTAATTGTGCCCTGTGGGGGTTAAAAAAGGGGGGAAAATTTGTCAAAAATGTGAACTAACACCTTACCTAATGAAATTTTGAACCCCCCCGATTAAAAAAATTTATAAAAACATTCTCTGCTAATAAAAAATAAAAAAAAGCCCCTTTTTCCCCATTTAAAAAAAAAAAACCCTGTCACATGACATAGTAAAAAGTATCGGTAATTGGTATCGGCGAGTACTTAAAAACAATGGTATTGGGACATTCCTATATCAGAGTGAAGTGCCAGACACCATTTTCTCTTTAATGTTATTCTTAAGAAGATAATGTGATATCTTAAAAAAAAAAATCCTCTTTATTTTACAGTCCTTCTTTACAATTTGAGGCGGCCTGGGCATTAACCAATATTGCATCAGGAACATCTGCGCAAACCCAAGCAGTGGTCCAGTCCAGTAAGTCCTATGCTGAATGTCTTATTATGGCAGCTAATCAATAATAATAGTGCTCCAAATACATACTCTCCGGCTATACTGTAACTAAGGAGATTGTAAGTGTCTGCAGAGGCTACAGGGGGGAGGTCAGTAAAGAACTATCGTCAGACCATCAGCACAGACCCTTGGAGCTATCCTAGATTCTTTTATTGTTGAGAATTTAATAATTGGATATATTTTATATTATTATATATGTAGATTTGTGTGGCTGTAACCTACATGTTGACTTACCGTAATTTATTGGTATATAACACGCATTTTTTTCAAACTAAAATTTTAAGCTTAAAGTCTATTTGCGTGTTATGCGCCAATAACTTTCTGGCCCCACAGAAGTCTCACCACCCGAATTTCCATGTCACTACCCATCCCGTCATTCATATTTCCCTGTCCTGTGTGCCCGCTTCTATAGGCTCTGGCGGCGTCTTGTGCTGTCGCTGTGCACGGAGTGACGTCGCATGCCGGGATGGGTAGTAGGGACATGGGAATTGGGCGGTGGGACTCTGGCCCCATAGAAGCCACTGCAGTTACATGAAATATTTGAACCGCAGCGGCTTCTGCGGGGCCAATAAGGTTTTTGAAATATACACGCATTTAAATCTTTTTTACCCAAATTTCCTTGGAAAAATTAGGGCGCTTGTTATAGGCCGGTGCATGTTATACCCCGATAAATACGGTACATTGTTCTCATAGATAAGAGGTATCCAGAATTAGAAAAACAGTTGAATGGGTTCTTCCATAAACAGTACCACACATGTCCTTTTTAACTGTAAAGAGGAGTTTTTTTTTTTTGTTGTTGTTGTTCTGTGATATATCCTAGAAGTGAGGTTGGTAGAACATAATTGCTAAGACCCCCAACAAGAGAGCATGTATTGGAATTTGTGTAAAAGTGGTGCATACCGTATATACTTGAGTATAAGCCGACCCGAATATAAGCCGAGGCCCCTAATTTTACCCCAAAAACCCAGGAAAAGTTATTGACTCGACTATAAGCCTAGGGTGGGAAATACATCCCCGCCCCCCCCCCCCCATGTCATCATCCAGACCCCCGTCATAATCACCACCTGTCAATCCCTTAATCGGTGGTCTTCAACCTGCGGACCTCCAGATGTTGCAAAACTACAACTCCCAGCATGCCCGGACAGCCAATGGCTGTCCAGGCATGTTGGGAGTTGTAGTTTTGAAACCTCTGGAGTTCCGCAGGTTGAAGCCCACTGCGGCCTTCGTCTTCATCCCCCCCTCCCCCCTCATCATCACCGCCTGTCAATCCCATGGTCTTCAACCTGCGGACCTCCAGATGTTGCAAAACTACAACTCCCAGCATGCCCGGACAGCCAATGGCTGTCCAGGCATGCTGGGTGTTGTAGTTTTGAAACCTCTGGAGGTCCGCAGGTTGAAGACCACTGCGGCCATAGTCATGGCACTGGTTAGTTGTTACGGGCTGTCCATTTTCACTGGGGGGGCTCTTCTCCGCGCTTCGGGCCCGGACTAGTGATGTTGCCTTGACGACGACGCACACAGGAAGGTTGCGCATGAACGTCCCTGTGCGTCGTTGTCAAGGCAACATCAGTAGTCCGGGGCCGAAGCGCGGAGAAGAGGCCCCCCCCCCCTGGTGAAAATGGACAGCCTGCAACAACTAACCATCCCCACCGGACGGTTCCTGCAGCACAGATGGCCCGGACCAGCTCACCCTAACTTCCCGCCAAGGGGAGGCGAGTACAAAACAAAAGGGGGGGCTGGATGATGACTAAGGCCGCAGTGGTCTTCAACCTGCGAACCTCCAGAGGTTTCAGAACTACAACACCCAGCATGCTCGGACAGCCGATGGCTGTCCTGGCTTGCTGGGAGTTGTAGTTTTACAACATCTGGAGGTCCGCAGGTTGAAGACCACTGAAGAAGGGATTGACAGTCGGAGAGTTCACTCGAGTATAAGCCGAGTGGGGCGTTTTCACCACGAAAAATCGTGCTGAAAAACTCTGCTTATACTCGAGTATACTGTATACGGTATGTGTCACCACTAGTGTGCATCCAGTTGTTGCAAAACTACAGCTCCCAACATGCTTAGATGTCTGAGAACACCAATTTTATATTATGTGGCTCCTGGGGATCCTTCAGTCACCAGAGTAACTACCGTCCATGTCGGTCTAATATGCTTGGACAGGTACCCTGGTTGGGAAACACTGTCCTAGTGTATTGTGGGATATCTAAAGCTCTCGGCCGTAGTGACATTCATTTACATTTCTTTGCTCTGAACAGATGCTGTTCCCCTCTTTCTGAGGCTTCTTCATTCCGTGCATCAAAATGTCTGTGAACAAGCAGTCTGGGCACTTGGAAATATTATCGGTAGGTATATTGTGTGTGTGCATGGAATATGTTAATAAAAACCAGAGCGCATATATTTGTACCTTAAGTAACTGTAATGCAAGACATGCAGGTACTTTGCAGTTTTCCAAGTTCTATTTGGAAAGTAAAAGTAAGCCCTGGATTGTTGCCACAGTGTGACATGCCAACAGTTGTCCCAGGGGCAGTCAGGGAAGGCTACCCTAGGGCTGGGTGATATGGCCAAATATGTGTATCGCGGTTTTTTTGCAACTTATGGCGGTTCCACGATATATAACTGGAACCGCCCAGAGCTCCTTACATGACAGTGGGCTCAGCCTATCACCGGCCGAGGCAGAACATCGCTGAGGCCGGTGATAGGCTGACGGCTGTCCGACGTTCACGTCCCCAGGAACCTGGTCCGGACCGACGAGGGAAGGGGAGTTAAAGTTTATTTTGGTTACCTTTTGCAGCCCGGGCATAGGGATACAGTATAGAGCAGTGGTCTTCAACCTGTGGACCTCCCAGATGTTGCAAAACTACAACTCCCAGCATGCCCGGACAGCCGTTGGCTGTCCGGGCATGCTGGGAGTTGTAGTTTTGCAACATCTGGAGGTTGAAGACCACTGGTATAGCGTGTCAGCACCGGCGGCCACAACAAACAGGAGGACGAGGAGGGCAGCATTTGCAGGTGACATATGTGAGTAGTACCTCGATGGGGACAGCGCAGCGCTGGGCTGATAATTCATTCCCGAGGGGGAGGAGCCAAACCGGTATTGCGTTATGGGTTAAAATTCATATCGTGCAGCACAAAAATTTCGGTATTCGGTATGAACCGGTATACCGCCCAGCCCTATGCTACCCATGCATACATTTCAAGATCACCCATTTTATTTATTTTTCTCCAATAACATTTTTAATGCAAGATTTTTTTTTTTTTTTGAAACCCTTTCATTTCTGTAGGTGATGGTCCTCAGTGTAGAGATTATGTCATCTCACTTGGAGTTGTCAAACCGCTCTTGTCCTTCATCAACCCTTCCATCCCCATCACCTTCCTCCGGAACGTCACATGGGTCATAGTCAATCTGTGCAGGAATAAGGACCCTCCACCACCAATGGAGACTGTGCAGGAGGTAATAAGAAGACCGTTCTAGAATCTATTGTTGTAATCCTGGTTCTGTATCCTATTCTGTAATGTTTCTACTGCAGCGCACACGTCTCTTCAATATATTGTTAATACACACAAGGTTTACAGAGAGGCTTATTCGAAATCCGTGAAGTAGGAAGCACAGTCCTACAAGCTGTTGTGTACAGTGGTCCCTCAACATACGATGCTAATCCGTTCCAAATGAACCATCGTTTGTTGAAACCATCGTATGTTGAGGGATCTGTGCAATGTAAAGTATAGGACAGTGGTCTACAACCTGCAGACCTCCAGATGTTGCAAAACTACAACACCCAGCATGCTGGGAGTTCTAGTTTTGCAACATCTGGAGGTCCGCAGCTTGAAGACCACTGGTATTGGAGGTTATACTCGCGTGTCCCTGCCGCTCCGGACCGTCACCGCTGCCCTGGATGTCGCCTTCCATCGCTGTCTCCGGGGGGACCCCGACGCTTCGGCAAGGCCTCTGCTTCCCCGGCATCCTCGCTCTCCGTTGCCGCCACCACGCCGCTCCTATCGGATGATGGGACGGCGTGCGCAGCGACGTGATGACGACGATGGAGAGCGCAGACGATGCAGGGGATCCCGAAGAGGATGCGCCGGAGCCCCGAGGACAGGTAAGTGATCGTCAGCAGACCACACGGGGCACCGTTAACGGCTATCCGGTGGCAGCGGAAGCAGTCTGCGCTGCCGGATAGCCGTTTATGTGATGGCCACGACATACAGGCCATCTTATGTCGGGGCCATCGTAGGTTGGGGGGTCACTGTACTTGCTTTCTCCCCTCTCCTCCTTGTAATTTGTAATACAGTAACCCCCCCGACCTACGATGGCCCCGACATATGATAAAATCGACATACGATGCTTTTTATATGTCGGGGCCATCGCATTAACTGTTATCCGACAGCGCAAAATGCTTAATCTGCTGTCGGATAGCAGTTTAAGCATCCCTGGCAGGTTCGCTTACCTATCCCCGCTGCTCCGGGTCCACTTCGCGATCCTCCGGTGTCTTGCGCATCTTCTCCAGGGTCCGGGCCTTGCTTTCCGGCGTTGTTATTACGTCGCTACGCACGGCGTCCCGGCGCAACAACGTAATAACGTCACCAGAAAGCAAGGCCCGGACCCTGGAGAAGATGCGCAAGACACCGGAGGATCGCGAAGAAGACACCGGAGCAGCGGGACAGCATCGGGAGCGGTGAGGACCTGGTCCGGAGTGACGGGGACAGGTGAGTATAACTTCCTATACTTTGCACGGATCCCTCAACATACGATGGATTCGACAAACGATGGGTCGTTTGGAACGAATTACCATCGTATGTTGAGGGACCACTGTATGTTAAATATTGAGACTTGAATTGCAGAAATTGATTTTTACAACCTAATGGTCTTTACCTAATAAAGTTTTTTGTATTTCCTCGTCTAGATTTTGCCTGCTCTTTGTGTCCTAATATACCACACAGACATTAATGTAAGTATATAGGAGTTCACTGTAGCATTATTATGTAACTGTGCAGTTAGAGGTTGTCCCAACATTACTCATCCTGTACCCAGAAGATAAGGAAAAAAATGTATACCCCCTGGGCGGGCCAGAACACTGGGCTGTTGAGTCTTCCATATGAATAGAGTGGTAGTCATGTTCATTGTGTATGGGACTTCTGGAGAACAAAGCCCTGTATTTGACTATCTCAATCAGTCCTACAAATAATGGATGAAGCTGCTGCGTACACATGTAATTGTCTCCTTTCAGATGAGATGTGGGATTTCCTACCCTACCCATCGGTGTTGGTCGGACGACTCATTTGATAATCCTTACCATCTATTGTCTGTTTAGTTTTACTGTTACCAGATTTATACGTTTCTTTTATTGGTTATCCTATTTTTCAGTATAAGTTTTGGCTTTTTCTCCCTTTTTTAGATTCTAGTGGATACAGTATGGGCTTTGTCTTATCTAACTGATGGTGGCAATGAACAAATACAGATGGTGATAGATTCTGGAGTTGTGCCGTACTTGGTACCACTTTTGAGTCACCAGGAAGTGAAAGTTCAGGTAAAAGCAATTGCTTAAAAGGATTATTCTAAAGTAATAAAGTAATAATAAACCACTAGGACCCCCATCGGTCCTGAAAATGAAGAGGTCACAGAGCTACGTCAGTGCTGCATTCCCTTCACTCCTAGCCTCCAGCTGTGCAGGGAATTGTCCTATATACCCATTTCGGATTGGTGGGGTTCCTAAAGCACAGAACCACAGTGTTGGCATATCTTAGAAATATGTCATGTCTTTGAGATATAGTAACCCTTTAAAGGACAAGTATTATGATTAAAAACGTATCCGCTATCCGAAGGATAGGGGATAAGTTTCAGATCGCGGGGGATACGAGCACTGGGGCCCCCCATGATCTCCTGTTCAGAGCCCCAGGTCTCCAGCACAGGAGCGTGTCACGACCCCCGCCCGACGCAGGGGCAACCACCCCCCACTCCATACAACTCTATGGGAGAGCCATTTGGCAATCTTCAGCTCCCTCATAGAGCTTTATGGAAGGGGAAGGGGTCGTGACGCGCACCTGTGCTGGAGACCCGGTGGCCCCATTGCTCGGATCCCCTGCTCCTTCGGACAGGGGATAAGTTTCTAATCATGATACTTATCCTTTTAAATGTGATTTGTGGCATTCCTGATTTCACCTTTGTAAGACCATAAGGGGTTAAGTTTATGGGTACTAATAGCTCCAAATATTTGTTTCTTAGAACTTGTAGAGCTGCATACTATGCCTTGCACAACATTAGGAGAATTTTGAGCAGAGAACTTTGTTTCCTTGTTACTCTTTGCCAGTCAGCTGATGCCCATTGGGACAGATAGAACAGTTTACTGACAGACTTTACAGTACTGCCCCCAGTTGTCCAGGCACAGTAACCAGCCTACCAGTCTCTGGTTTTGGGAACAATCTAACAGCCATTCAGCATTAGGTAACATTTTTCTGAAAACTTATGTAAATACTGTAGCCAAACAAAAACCCAGTCATGTACACTGCAGAATGACATTTTTTTTGAGTTTTAGTGTGTATTCCCCTCCCAGCTTATCCCCTAACCCTATGACTGGGAATTACAAGCTGGTCAGTGGCTGTCCTACTGCTGGGACCCCACCAATCCCAAGAACAGGGACATAATTGTCACAAAATGAACTAAGCGTGCCATGCCTGCACCGTCACAGCTCCATTCATACGCAATGTTAAATGTTTCCAATCACTGAATCCTAAAATGTTTAGTGACCGCATAGGGAATGAATGAAGCTGCCGCTTTTTATCTCCTATCGATAGGGAATAACAAGCTCATGGCGGGAATACCCCTGTAAGGGTATATTGACATACGGAAATTCTGCTGTCTCAATGGAGCAGCAAAATCCCATTCAAGTCAATAGGCATTATATTGCGACAGAATTCTGCATGGAAATTCCGCTTTAATTTAATGACTATTGACTTGAATGGGATTTTGCTGTCCCGTTCATACAGTGGTATTTCCGCAGTGGGCGTTCTGCTCCTGATATTTCACATTCCACAGAGATATAAGATCACTCTTTTATATTTTGCGCAATTCCAAGGTCTTCTGAGAACACAGAAATTACGTTGCAAAATTTCGTTCAGCAAGCTTTGCTCAACGGAATTTCTGCAGAATTGTGGAAATTCCGTTGTGTGAACAAACCCGAACAGTGAAAACTAGAATTGGGGATCTCTACAAAGGTCCTAGCTTGTTTTATACTAGTTTCTGTTTACTATAATCCTGATTTATTTATTTTTATTTCATACATGCAGAAATCTTTATTTCCATGTTTTTGTTTTTCTCCATTTTTAGACGGCAGCATTAAGAGCTGTGGGTAATATAGTAACTGGCACAGATGAACAGACCCAAGTGGTGTTAAACTGCGACGTTCTCGCCCACTTTCAAAATCTACTCACACATCCTAAAGAGAAAATTAATAAGGTATTTTTCTTGTGGATTTGTATATATCACTATATACTCAAATGTTTAGCCTTAATATTATTTAAAAAAAATTCTAATGTACAGAAATGATAAAACACTTGAAGATGAAATGAGCCATAATTGGTTTTCCCACCATAAACATAAATCCTCTGTCCACAGGATAGGGCAGTGTTTCCCAACCAGTGTGCCTCCAGCTGTTGCAAAACTACAACTCACAGCATTCCCGACAACCAGAGCCTTTCCCGGCATGCTAAAAGTTGTAGTTTTGCAACAGCTGGAGGCACCCTGGTTGGGAAACACTGAGATAGGGGATAATGTTTAATCCTTGGGGTCCCCATAGCCTGTATTTTGCTGCTGTGCAGCTGGTTATCTGACTAATGCTGGAATCACTCATGTTGTTTTTGAGCCAAATCAAAGTGTGGCTCTAGCAGGAAAAATAAATCTAAGTCCTTTCTTTATAGTTCCTGATCATTTCGACCCCACTTTTGGCTTCCAATCAGTAACCATTGTGTGTGAATCCAGTCTAAAATAAGCCTTACAGTAACAATATTAGATTCAAGTTAGTTAGATCCACGTTTTCAGCCTATGGCTGCTGGATCCGGCTGGGGGAGGATAAAACCACGTGCTCCCGTACCCCAGCTGGGCCGGCGCTGAAATCCATTGACTTTTTAATGAGCCGACCAGAGTCACCATTGGACTCCAGTAGGCTCATTTTCGATGGGGCAGAAATGAGCCTACTGGAGTCCAATGGTGACTCCGGTCGGCTCATTAAAGTCAATTGATTTCAGCGCTGGTCTGGCTGGGGTACGGGAGCGCACGGTCTTCTCCTCCCCCAGCTGGCAGCCGTAGGCTGAAAACGTGGTGTGAAAGCACCCTTACAGACTTTGGTTCCATTCCTTAGAATACAGTTGTTTTGGTATCTAGCACTTGGATTTCTGGGAGTGGGACAGCAACAAAAATGTTTGCAACAAAATCTGCCACTTGTGAATCCTCCCTTATGTTTACTGTTCGCATGATGCATATGGAGTAAATTTCCTAAATGTTCGGCTATTAGGCTTCACACACAGTAGCTGTAATAAGACTTTTTACCCTGCCTATTCAAGCCACAATCCCCAGACCTCTTGTGGTTCCTCTGAGCTGAATGTAGATCCTCATATGGTTCTATGGGGATCTAACTTTAGTTCAGGAGAAGCGCAGCAGTCTGGGTATTACAGCTGTGTGAAAGTATCCTTAAACTGATTTTATTTTCCCAATGTAAAGTGCAGAGATGTGAATGTAAGTACTTGGCATTGCTTTTACAGTCTGTCTGTATTTTCGTTATTTCAGGAAGCAGTCTGGTTCCTTTCCAATATCACAGCTGGAAATCAGCAACAGGTTCAAGCGGTAATTGATGCCGGACTAATCCCCATGATAATACACCAGCTAGCCAAGGTGAGCCTAAGTCTAAGGCATGTGTATATTGTGCATTAAAGGGGCGGTATTACTTTTCTGGAAATGGTTATGTTAGAGGCTTTGGTTTGCCGTTTCTGGAACCGTTGTCCTGATGTCTATAGAAAGTTTTTTACCTTAAGTTGAAGGGGTTTGCCAACCTTGTGCTCCCTGCATCGTTCCACCCCTCTCCACTCCCTGGATTGGAAAAGGGACATTCAAATTACACAGGCAGATCACAGACAGACTTAATGGACTCTTGTCTTTCTTTCAACCTTAAAAAACTATTAGGGGAATTCTTCAATTGTTGTCTAGTATGTATGCTATTCTAGAGCAGAAAAGTTGCATTTGATGTTACCTTCCTGCGCCAAATTCATCAAAAGTCGCACGCCACTTGATTAATTTACCGGCTCCTATGCCCATGGTTCCAGTTTAGACTGCTTTACAGGGCTGAAGTACATAAGTGTGAGTGTGTCTAAAAGACGGCAGCTGTGACTTTTTTGCAACTTTCTGAGAAAAGTCTCACATAATGGCCCTCATTTACTATTGCAAACCCGACATGTTTTGTTTTGACTAACTCTCCATTTTGCTAAGAAACCCCCCAAAAAGGGCGTGACCGCTGGGAAAGGGGCGTGGTCTCCTAAAAGGGGCATGTTCCCAACAATTTAAAAAAAACAACATATTTACTAAGGTTTCCACAGAAAATGTAGTGGATTTGAGCTGAGGAAAACCCTACAGATCAGAGCATGTGTAAAAATAGCAAAGTGTAGGGAAAGTGGAAAATGTAGGGAAACCTTAGTAAATACCGTGGAAAATAAATTGTAGGGAATTAATACCCACAAAGAAACCTACACAACACTCTTAGTAAATGAGGGCCAATGAATCAGTGCTCGCTGCATAAAACTAGTCTAAAGCACTGCAAATGGTGGTTCACTTTCAAATATGATCAAAAGTCGCATGGGAAGTGACGGAGACTTTTTGTGCGACAAAATTTAAACTAAAAAAAGGTTCTATATAGCTTGATAAATTGCCCTCTATGTAACTATATATGTAACAGTTTTAAGGCCATGCAGGAGGTTAGCTTGGGATTGCACTCTCCTGCCTCACCACCTTCTGTGTGTGACGCTCATCACAGACTGCTCCAAGCACAGTACACAATCCCTGTAGCAATCTGTGAGCCGCTTGTCACACACAGTAGGGGCCGGGCAGGGGAGCGCAATCCAGAGTTGCCAACGCCTTGCTCTCTGCTGTTATGCAGGGGGAGTGAGGTCCGCACCCTGGCCTTCCACTTTAACAATGAGCAATAAAATGGAGGAAGAAAAGCGGAGGTAGCGCTGGGTGCGGTGTAGGTCTTTATCCGGTATAGGTGGGTACCCAGGTGGGGGTAGTGTGTTCCTTGCCGGTGATGGTAGCTTGGTATGCAGGCAAGCAACGTGAGGACGGAGCCCAGAGGAGAGTCCGTAGAGTAATGCAGAAGTATTGGAGGAAAAAAGCTGCATTGGTGCTCCAAAGGAATTAACTCAAGTCGTGGGTATTGATGCAAAATAGTTCTTACAGCATAAGAAATCAAAGAAAATAATAACTATAAAGCAAGACGCGTTTCGGGAGTCACAGCTCCCTTTTTCAATTGCAGGTGGTTGCTGTATCATATAAACTATTTTGCATCAATACCCACGAGTTAAACAACGAAGCGGTGGTCTGTAACCTAGACAATGAGCTGTAAACAATGAATACAGAGAATATGTACAGCATAAAGAGTAAGCAGTTTTGCTAATATCATGTACCTTTGTTTCATACTGAAATAGCTATGTCTTCTCACAGGCTGTAGGGAAGTGCTTATTACTTCCATAATACTCATTGGTTGTGAAATGTGGTGACCCAGAATTGAAGTACAACTTAGGAAGTGAGCGGCCCCTTGTTTTACACAGTTATGATTTTATTTTACACAAGAGTGCCCCTCTTGGCATTTCATAGAGCTGTGTTTCTATCATGCAGGGAGACTTTGGAACTCAAAAAGAAGCTGCATGGGCGATCAGCAACTTAACAATAAGTGGCCGGAAAGACCAGGTAAGCAATGATTTATAACTTGTTGACGTTTTAGAGTAATTTGTTCTGGTTTTAGCCAAAATTGCTGAAGTGATCCAGCATCTGTTTGTGATGTTACTTGGGTGACAGCACCGAGCCCTCCTTGTTGTACTGGATGGGTTTGATAAAGGCACGTAACTCCATAGAGAGCATTGGGGATCCAGCAAAAAGTAGGAGAAAAACGAGACAGCATGGCTGCAGGACTACTCTAGGTTTTCTTAGTAGTCATGGAACCACATAAGTCTGTACAAAGTCTATACAAAAGAGCTCCAATATATAGTATACACTGTATAATGGGAAACTGATTCATATACCTGTTGTACATAAGACCTAAGCATATTCTCTTCAAGCTCTTAACTTTTATACACCTTTCCATTATATGACATTGAGTTATAAATGAAACTCAAAGGCATTGTTACTGTGCAGAATTGTGACAGAGCGGCGATGTTCTGCGACCTATAAGCGGTGTAAATTTCACTATGTTTTTCTCCCACACAGGTGGAATACTTGGTGCAGCAGAATGTCATCCCTCCATTTTGCAACTTGTTGGCTGTAAAAGACTCACAAGTTGTTCAGGTAGTCTTGGACGGCTTGAAAAACATTCTCATAATGGCAGGAGAAGAAGCAAGCACAATTGCTGAGATCATTGAAGAGTGCGGAGGTGAGAAATTGGTTCTAAAACCATCCTAAAGAGCACCTAGAGGAGGTCAGAGGGTGCAGTCACACCAGGGCCCCAGTACCATAAGGGAGAACATAAGTACTATAAATGACCGCTGGTAGAGGTTTATAAACCACACCTCTGCTTGTGGTCCTGAGATGTGCAATGAATGAAGGCTGTAATACACATAATCAATGGGCCATTCTATTTAAATGTATCATTTTTATTATAATTTTTTAACATGGGTGGAGGAGGACCTCTGTTCCTGTGATCTGGTGCATAGTCCTAGAGATAGGAGAAAAAAGGGGCAGAAATGGGGCTAATAGTGCTGTTATCCTGGATATTAGATAAGGTAAAAAGTACAGTTAAGTATTATGCAAACCGTCACAACACAGTTCACCGCTTGTGGTAGATCATTCCAGTGTCTGGGAGCAGCTGGCCGTCGGTACCGTTAACAATGGTGCAGGAACATGTAGAGCAGGTGAAGATAGGGGTCATCTGGCAGGGATATCCCTTTCTTGAAGTTCCGACTTGTGGCTCTGTCCGCAGGAAGGGGGTGTGTCGACCACCACATGAAGCGGAGGCTTACACGCCCCCTCAATACAACTCTATGGCAGAGCCAGAGCACTGCCTTTGGCAATCTCCGGCTCTGCCATAGCGCTGTATTGAGGGGGGGGGGGGGGGGGGGCATGTTGGCCGCCGCTACGTGTGGTGGTCGACATGCTATCTGGCCGGAGAGCCAGGGCCCCATACAGGAGATTGCGGGGAGTCCCAGGCGTCAGACCCCTTGCAATCTGAAACTTTTCAATACTGGACTACTCATTTAAAGGGGGTTATCACTTACCAGAATTACGGGACAGAAATGTGACCCTATCGTCCACAAACCGTGTCACCCAGGTTGTGTGGGTGGTATTGCAGCTCAGTTACATTGAATTGAACGGAGTCAAGATGTAATTCCACACACAGCCTGAAAATAGGTGTGGCACTGTTTTGGGAAGCAAGCAGTTGTGTTTTTTTCTTATCCTAGATAATCACTTAAGTTCAAGGCCTTTTAGATCTTTTTTTTACAGGGGATACAGATACATAACTTTGTTTGCAGTATTTCCCTTCTATAACTTAACCAACGTTTTGCATAGCGTTTACACAATACTTTATCATTTCCATGTCACGCACTTTACCGATGGCTTTGTTCTCTTTCAGGCCTGGAGAAAATAGAAGCGCTGCAGCAGCACGAGAATGAAGAAATCTACAAATTAGCATTTGAAATCATAGATCAGTATTTCTCTGGTGACGACGTAAGTGCACTTTAGTGGTAGAGCGCACACACTGGGAGCTCACCTGACACGTGGTTTAGATCATGTGGCTCAGGTTGTCTAAGTCAGTGGTTCTCAACCTGGGGGTACAAGTAACTTAGCAGTTCTCCAGGGGGTACTTAAAAAATCAGTAATGACAGCCACTGGTCTGGACCACTTTGAAATAAATGGTAGGCTGAGGTCACTGCACCGAGGAGCGGAGCAGGAGGACAGCAATGGGGAAGTGCGGGCACTGGGCTGCTGTGGGCAGTAACTACCATCTGCTTTGTTGCTCCACTATCCTTGCAGACCAGGGGCCTACTGCTATGAGCCATAACAATAGGTACCCAGACAAGAGGAGCAGTGGAGCACCAAAGCAGGACAGTTTGGGGGCCTACAGCTATATTTGGGGGCACAGAGGGGGCCCTAACAACTTTATGGGGACGCAAAGCGGGTACTATTACTGTGTGTAGATAAACATGGGGAGTTTGTGAATAAGTGGATATTGTACTGCAGAAAGAAGCCTAAAATGTTTGTTTGGCTGGTTCTGTGGAGAAGTCTATTATGGGAGAAATCTTAATCGTGGTCTAGGCCAGATAGTAAAGAAAAGTAAACAACTCCGGTTAGAGAAGACGTCACCTGTAAATCAGGGGACTGGGGAGATAGGGAGAGGAACAGGGGGCCTGTTATAGAGGAAAGTAAAGCATGTGAATTATACTATAATCATTACAAAACGTCTCTAATATGGGGGTACAATTTTTTGGGTAATGGGCTTTCAGGGGGTACTCTGGGAAAAAAAAGCTTGAGAACCACTGGTCTAAGTGCCCTTCCCTAAACTCAGTCATTTTCCAGTAGTCACTTTTACACTAGTTCACATGCTTCAGATTTGTTTCATTTTTTTTTTTTTTTATTAGTAAAATGCACAGTAGAAAAAACATAAATGTGGAAAAACTAGTGGGAATGTGGCTTTTGCTACATTGAATTTTTTTTTTTTTTATCCTCAAAACTAAGAATGTTTTCCCCCTAATATAAATTATTCATTGTGCTGAACATTGTAAAATGTTTAGAGAAAATGATATTTAAATGGGCACTGTCAGATATAAAAAAAACTTTTTATATATTGTACATCTTGGCAATACAATAGTTTTTCTAATATACTTCAAAAAAGTTTTCACATTTTATTGAAGAAAACTGCCTTTGAAAATCCCACCACTAGGGGTCCCCATACCTCCTGGGACTCTGAGTCCCACAGCAGCATGGGGGTGTCCAAAGGTCATGGACACCAGATGACGGATTGACAAGGCTGCAAGAGGAACACAGCCTGCAGCAACACTGCTGTAACACAGAGTTTTACCAATCATGTGCCTCCAGCTGTTGCAAAACTACAACTCCAAGCATGCCTGCACAGTCAAAGGATGTCTGGGCATGCTGGGACTTGTAGTTGCAAAAGCTGTAGGCACACAGCTGAAGGCAACACTGCTGCATAAAAGTTATCCAAACACTATACCTTCAACTATTCCAAAACTACAAGTCTCAGCATTACAGGACTGGCAAAGGATGATACACATAAATAGGGACAGAAAATGTTTGCATTAAAAACCACTGTACTTTTAGCACTAAACCTTTGCAGTAATTTAGGAAGATGTAAGTTATACACTCACTATATTGTCTTTTGTGGTAAACAAATCTCCGATAATCAGTGTGTGTATGTGTGTACAGCAACAAACCAGAGGAAAGAGTTACAGAGCAGGGTGGCCAGGCTTCCCAGAGCAGTGAGTTGGCAGAGTGAGGGAGGGGGGAGGAGTCATCACAGTGCAGGCAAGAAAGGACACATCCCCTCCCTTTGACAAGGTTGTTTGTTTATTATTATTATTATTATAATTTTTTTGGTGAGATCTGATAGTAACGCTTTAACACTTACAATTTGACATTCAGTATAGTAATGTTGTATAATGACCTGAGTTCGGTACTTGGCCATCTCCAGTGCTCCCATAGAAATTCATGGAGCTTGTGCTGTCAAAAAGAACACTGTCATTCAATAACAAACTTACTATTGTTTTCTATTTTGGTGTGCACTGAATCGGTGTTCTTTCTTTTCTACTTTTGCGATATGTCTGAGCACTCGGTAGCATCTCTCATTCTTCTTAGCTGTGCCCCCTTTTTGTTCATATGTGTTATTGTACAGCATCAACCAATTTAATCCAGTAAGGTGTTTAGGAGGCTTCCTAAAAGAATTGACTTGGCGGGTATAGATAGAAGACAACAATACTATTCACAACCATATTTGGTGGGAATGAGAATAACTAACTCAGTATCTGGCTGTTATCAGTAAAACAAAAATCTAGGTGATATGTTCCCTCTAAGGCGGGGTTCACACTACTTTTTCCAACTACGGTTCCCGCATACGTTTTCATTAGTGAAAACGTATGGAACGGTATTGAAAACAGTATACGTAGACAAAGCATTGCAAACCGTATGCACCCTGATGGATACGGTTGCGTACGGTTTGCTTGCAATACGTTTTTAAACAGTACTCCAAACCGTGTTTGACCACGGTTTTGACTCCAGTTTTAAAACTGTATTGCACCTGCATTCCTTTTTTTTTTTTTTAACATGGACGTCAATGGGAAACGCACATGTATACGGTTCTATGCGGCAAAACCGTATGTGTTTTTTCTTTGCACATGCGCATTTGCATCCTAAAGTCCCCACCCAAGACCCTTCCAATTAAAAATGGACAAAATTTTAAAAAACGTATGTTTTAAAAAAATAAAATAAAACTGACGGAACTGTATGCACTTTTAAAAACAGTATACTGTTTAAAAACGCATACAGTTTACTTTTTCCCATACTGTTCCATCCGTTTTTTTCCCATACGGTTTTTGATAGAAAACATATGCGGGAACCGTAGTTGAAAAACGTAGTGTGAACCCAGCCTAATGATGATGATCTACTTTGAATGAAAAATAATTAAAAAAAGATTTTTCATTCAAAACTTTTATTTTTTTTAACCTTCCATTGATGTAGCCATTTGATAAGTTTTGCATTTTTCATTCGCACCATTTTGTGATGCATATAATTTGAGATTTTTTTTTTCTTTTACGTAGGGTATGTATTATGTCTGTATTACAGTGCAGTATGAATTTAGCAAAAACATATTTAGTCTTTTTACATTTTAGTAGTGTTGCACAGGAATCCTAAAAACACATTTTATGTGTAAAAACAGTTGTTTGCCTTTTCTTTCCTAAAGGTTGGATTTTTTTTTTTTTTTTTTGGTCTACCATCTTGGGGTACATATTTCATTGAAACACTTTTTTTAATTATTTTTTGGGGGGAAATTAGAATGGACAAAAATGTTTGTGTGTGTTTGTGTGTGTGTTTGTGTGTGTGTGTGTGTGTGTGTGTTTGTGTGTGTGTGTTTGTGTGTTTGTGTGTGTGTGTTTGTGTGTGTGTGTGTGTGTGTGTGTGTTGTGTGTGTGTGTGTGTGTGTTTGTGTGTGTGTTTGTGTGTGTGTTTGTGTGTTGCTTTTTTTTTTTTTTTTTTTTTAAATAATGGTTCTTTTTCATATTTGGGAAGCTAGATGAGGTTGACTTCATGAGGCTGTCCTTCTGACAATGTAATTGGTGGTGTGTTATAAAGAATGGTGCACTTCCTCTTACATCTGTTTCTAATCTGAGGTGCACATTTTTTTTGGTTTGGCTTTAATTGACTTTCTTTTCTATTCTGAGCAGATTGATGAAGATCAAAGCCTCATTCCTGAAGCCACCCAGGGCGGTACCTACAACTTTGAGCCATCATCCAACCTTCAGGCAAAAGAATTTAACTTCTAAGTGTGTTGCAGTGCAGCTTTTCTCTGTCCCTCAACTTCTAGCACCACCAGACGTCCACCGATTGAAGACGAACCCTAAAAAAAAGCTTCAAAGACACAAACGCCTCTTCATTTTGATGCTTCTAAAGCGAACCATGTATATTTCACTTGCAGTTGCCAAATGTCACTCACATGGATTGTAATTGCATATGCATGAGCTCGTTCTTTTTTTTTCCTTTTGAGATTCTAACAGACCCAGCTGTATTTTTTACCTCCTCCATTTGGCACTGTGTGCTGACTGCCACAACCTTTAGCTTTTTTTTTTTTTGTTTTTTTTTTTGGTTCTTAAGATAATTTCATAGTGATGGCATATCAGCTTCCTGTGGAAAAAAAAAGTAGCTTTTTCTTGAATCTGGTGCACTGTACATCAAGACTTTGCTATAATGCATACATTGTGGAAGACTCTGCGAGAGTACAGTCTACTCTGAGCCTCCATCTTCCTCCATAGACATTTTCATATTTTGAGGAACTATAAATTTAATGGATACGAAACATGCAAAGCCAAAAGATTTAATTCATGAAACTGAATAAAAGAGAACTTGGGCGAATTATTAAGAAAAAAAAAAATTGTGTTCAAGAGAAAACTGTAATGACGTCTCTAAGTATTTCCCAAACTGCCTCCCAAGTCAGGATTGGAAAAAAAATGGAACTGACCGTTAAGCCAAGTGCTTTGTATTTTACTGAACATCGAGCCCTGTCCGGCCACTTCGACCTGTGTTCCTGCTGTTTTCAAGTAACCAAAAGCTGTGCATCCCGTCCCTAAGCTATAGAACAGGTCAAACATGATCAAAAGCTGAAAGCAAGTGTAACTAAACAAAATGTAGTAAATAAGATCTAAATTGTGGGTGGGGATAATAAACCTTGCTTTCAACTTCAGTAGACACGGTATGTTACGTTTTGTTTTGGTGGTCCTAGGGGGGTTGGGTTTTATTTCCATTGGGGCTTTTCATGTTTACTGTAAATTGTCTGAAATCTCTACATTGTATCCAGTGCTTTTGAGAATGTGCTTGGGGGGAAAAAATGGTGAATTTCTAGAAGTGTGAGACAAGATTTCCGTATCTTGAAGCCTAACTTGGTTGAGGAGTTTGTAGTTTAACAACTGGTTGAAATGTTACTGTGAAGCGATCCTAAGTTGGTTTGGCCTATTGATAGACATTGTTCTATGGATCTGTGATTCCCAACCAGGGCGCCTCCAGGTGTTGGAAAACTACAACTTCCAGCATGCCTGGACAGCCGAAGGCTGTCCAGGCATGCTGGGAGTTGTAGTTTTCCAACACCTGGAGGCGCCCTGGTTAGGGAAACACTGCTGTAGATAATAGTGAAGACAAGGAAGCGTCAGACTTAAAGGGGTACTCCCGTGGAAAACCTTTTTTTTTTTTTTAAATCAACTGGTGCCAGAAAGTTAAACAGATTTGTAAATCACTTCTATTAAAAAATCTTAATCCTTCCAGTACTTTTTAGGGGCTGTATACTAAAGAGAAATCCAAAAAGGAAATGCATTTCCTCTGATGTCCTGACCACAGTGCTCTCTGCTGTCCATTTTAGGAACTATCCAGAACAGGAGAAAATCCCCATAGCAAACATATGCTGCTCTGGCAGTTCCTAAAATGGACAGCAGAGGTCAGCAGAGAGCACTGTGGTCATGACATCACAGGAAATGCATTTCTTTTTTGGATTTCTCATTAGTATACAGCCCCTAAAAAGTACTGGAAGGATTAAGATTTTTTTAATAAAAGGGATTTACAAATTTCTGTTTAACTTTCTGGCACCAGTTGATAAAAAAAAAAAAAAGTTTTCCATGGGAGTACCCCTTTAAATGCCCACCCCTATGTATTGGAAGATAAAAGTTGCTTTTGGTGACATTTCCTTCTCTACCTCGGACTGGATGGCCATACGCAGTTAAAGCAACGGACTAGCATGGTCCCAATCATGGGTCACCTCGGAGTAAGGTCTTATCACTGTAGAAGTCTACGGGGCAATATTGTATATTGATCTGTATTGACCCTTCAAAACAAAATAGTGCCATGTTCCATTAGATCCTTTGTTTGGGCCCATTCACACTACGGAATCACAAACCCTGAGAAGCTGGCACTGGCAAAATCATTGGGCGCCATCACCGCGCAGACATGCCCTGTCACCGTTAATGGCAATGCTGAATTATGCCACAATGAGCATGTGGAGTCCTAAATTTACAGCAGAAGACAATGGGAAGCTGCTGGACCCAAATTTACGAGCAAAAATTCCCTGCTGGGAAATTCTCTAGTGTAAATGCGCCCTTAGGCTCTGCTCAGACTGACAAGGCTTCAGTCTGAATTTTCATTGATGGAATCGTTAGATTCTGCTGGAAAAAAAAAACACAGGGCATTCTGCATTACTCTTTCCATCAAAATGACAGGCCCCATGCAGGAACCCAACGTACACTATTGTAAGTCAACGGGGGTTTGTTGGGAAACGTTAGTAGTGTCTGTCGTGTTGTGCTTTTATTGTAACAGTAGCCATAACCGCGGTGTGAACAGAGCCTTAAACATGAAGCCAAGCGGTAAGATATTTGTTATCCGCAGGATAGGGTATAAATGTCCGATCGGGGGGTTCTGACCTCTGGGACCTGTTCTACCGTACATCAGTTCCTTGAGCAGATAAAGGGCCCCGTACGCGAGATTGCAGGGGTCCCAGCGGTCCTTTAGATAAGGGATACTTTTCTTAATATCTTCTTTGAAGGGATACTCCACTGGCCAGCGTTCAGAACATTTAGTTCCGAACACTTTGTGTGCGCTGCAGGGGTCTGCCACACCCCTCAATGCAAGTCTATGGGAGGACTATAGACTTGCAATGAGGGGGCGTGAAATGATGTCACGAGGGGGTGTGGCTGACCCCCGCAGCATGCACACAGTGTTCGGAACTAAATGTTCTGAATAGAGATGAGCGAACTTACAGTAAATTCGATTAGTCACAAACTTCTCGGCTCGGCAGTTGATGACTTATCCTGCATAAATTAGTTCAGCTTTCCGGTGCTCCGGTGGGCTGCAGACTCTTTCCTAGGACTGTGTCCACCTTTTCCAGCCCACCGGAGCACCTGAAAGCTGAACTAATTTATGCAGGATAAGTCATCAACTGCCGAGCCAAGAAGTTTGTGACGAATCAAATTTACTGTAAGTTCGCTCATCTCTAGTTCTGAACGCTGGCCATTGGAGTACCCCTTTCAAGGAGGTGTTCTATATTAGAATGACTTGCAGTTTACCCAGGGCTCCATAGTACAGAGTCATAAAATCTGTGCCCCACCCAACAGACACATTTGACCACCTAGTCTCGTGCCAATTGAATTCTTATGATCCTCTTCTCCAGTCTCCAATTTTATGGGCACTTATTACCCATAGAACAATTTTGTACGTGTTCGTCATATGTTGGTAAGCATAAAACTAGGCTTGCTTTACATGCCTAGAGGAAGAGGCTCGTGGTATCACCGGCTGACAGACAGTACCGTTCTAGGTTTCTGTAGGGTACTGGCATTCTTTCCCCTTTTCTCCCTTTCTCCTGTACAGTCTTCTTTTAATACCCCAACCCCCCCCCCCCCCCCCCCCCCCCCAAAAAAAAAAACAGGTTTAAAAAAAAATAGAATTATTCAATTTGTTTAAGCCAGGTTCAAGCCAATGGTAATGTTCCGAATCTGGGCAAACAATATGGTGTTATATTTGAGCAGCTTTGTTTCAGAATTTCAAATGAGCATATATGGTTTTAAAAACAAAAAATCTTTAACATTTTTCTTTTTGCTGTGGGAGTTACAATCGTCTAAGGAACTAGCGAGGAAGATTTTGTAACAGGAGGACTTGGGGCGCGGTTTAAGGCGCGGCTGGTTTCCTGATGATCTGATGTGAAGGGACAAGTTAAATTAAAACGACTTTTGTTTTTTGTTTTCCTATTTTTTCTTTTTTTCTTTTTCTTAGGTAGCAGACTTGGGTTGTGTTTACTGTGATAATGAAAAGATGCCATCTCCAAATGTTTTTTATTTTTTTTGTGGATCCGCTTTCCTTTTATAATGTTCAGTCTACGACAACAACACAGCAGGTGTGCATTCATTACAATAAATATATCTGCCAAGGTGGAGCCACTTTAAAGAGGGGGGTGGGGTTTGTCTTGTATCGCGAGATGGATACAAGCGTATGTTTAAACTGCAAGATTTTTACTTGCTAAAGAATCTGTTTTAATATAGCGGTCTGGCCTCATTATTTATAGGTTTTATAAATTTTAGATTCAATTTCTCTTTAAGGTGGCTCAAAACTTTTTTCAACTCTTGTGCACATAAAAAAAAAAAAAGAGGAAAAAAAAATGAGTTGAAGTTCATTGTGCCTTTTTTTCTTCCCCCCTTTCCTTCCTACCTTCCACCCGATCATTGAGTTTTTAGAGCTGGCTTCATATCATTGCTGCATCCCATTCACACCGTAGTAGTCGAACGTGTGGTGTTTTACTTAAGGTAGACCGGTTTATAGCAGAACTTGATATGGTCACAATATTCAAAGACGGAATCTCCATCCTGTTTAATTTTTATTCATTTCTAACATTTTTATTCCACAGTTTAACTTTTTTTTTTTTTTGTTTTCTTTTTAAATTGTACAAATGTTACATTACATGAATTTACATGTACATAGATATATATATATATAAGCTGCATTTGGCCACGTTTCTTCCTAGGGTTTCCAGAAGTAATTTCTTTGTATATGAATTTGGCGGAAACACTTTGTCCTCCAATGTAGAGGAGTAAAGAAAATGGTGTGTGTGTGTATATATATATATATATATATATATATATATATATATATATATATATATATATATATATATAATCTCATGCATAATGCTTTAGGGTCTATTCACACGCACGGGATCCTGAGCATATTTGATGCGCAAGATGTGAAGCTGCAGATTTCAATGTAAACAAAGACTGCATACAGCTTAAAATCCTGTGCATCAAATATGCACAGGATACTGTACACGTGAATACATCCTTAAAGGGGTACTCCACTGGCCAGAGTTCCGGCTGCATTTGGAACAATTAGTTCCGAACGCTGTGCGCGAGCTGTGGGGGTCTGCCACGCCCCCTCGTGATGTCAGGCCACTCCCCTCAATGCAAGTCTATGGAAGGGGGTGTGACGGTCGTCATGCCTCCTCCCATAGACTTGCATTGTGGGGTGCGGCATAACATCACGAGGGGGCGTGGCAGACCCCCACAGCTCGCGCACAGCATTCGGAACTAATTGTTCCAAATGCAGCCGGAACTCTGGCCAGTGGAGTACCCCTTTAAAGTGGACTTGTCATCTGAGATCCATTATCTAGGGATTGGTGATAGTATGTAGTATGGAGGGTCATGTGACCCGGTCCTAGAGAACTAGTGGGCAGATGACACGTTCCCCTGTTTTTTTTTTTTTTTTGTTTTTTTTTTCTTAAAGCTCTGGCAAACTGGGTAGCTTTATTTGTGACCTTATTAAGTTTTGATAGGGATTGCATAATGTGATAGTTACAGAAACAAAGAATATTGCTGCACTTTTTTGTTTTCAAAACCGTGTTTGGAAAAATGCATATTTTCTTTTTTTTTTTTTTTTCTTTTTTTTTTTTTTTTTTTTAACTGTTTAGACTAAAATGTTCTTTCAAAAGAGGCATCAAAATGTGTTCCTAATTTTGTATATGGGCTTAGGTTTTGTAACCAATAAAAAGCTGCTATCAAATACTATATCGTATCCCCTTGTGTGTGGCTTTTCTTTGTGATTCTGTATTATTGCGCGATGAATTCTTCCTTCTAAAGAATGTATGAAGCTGGTTTTGTATTGGGCATCTTTTTCTTTCTCCCCAAGGAATATAAATAAGAAAAACTCAAAAATACTGGGCTGAGCTTCAATACTAGACTTACTCCAAAGACGAGAGTAGTGTCGATCTGTGGCAAAAGAAAATGACTTTTTACTATCTTTTATTCCCCGATTGGGAGAAGCAATCGCAAAAATCTCGGGACATACCATCAGATTTGCCCCATGTATATTTCTCTTTATATCTGTTGTAAAAATCCACACTACAGCTTGGTTTCCCAAGATAAAGGAATGCATATACAGTGACCCCACCCGACCTACGATGGCCCCGACATATGATCATTTCAACATACAATGGCCTCTCAGAGGCATCAACATACAATGCTTTTGTATGTCGGGGCCATCGCATAAACGGCTATCCGGCAGCGCAGACTGCTTCAGCTGCCACCGGATAGCTGTTTACGGTGCCCCGTGTGCTCCGGTGACGATCACTTACCTGTCCTCGATGCTCCGGAGGGTCCTCTTCGGGATCCCCTGCATCGTAGGCGCTCTCCATCGTCATCATCATGTCGCTGCGCACACTGTCCCGTCATCCAATAGGAGCAGCGTTGCCTAGCGACGTGATGGCGGCGACGGAGAGCGGGGAAGCAGAGGCCTTGCCGGAGCATCGGGGACACCTCAGGGACGCGGCAACAGCATGGAAGGCGACATCCAGGGCAGCGGTGGCAGTCCGGAGCGGCGGGGACACGTGAGTATAACCTCCAATACCAGTGGCTGTCCAGGCATGCTGGGTGTTGTAGTTTTGCAACATCTGGAGGTCCACAGGTTGTAGACCACTGTCCTATACTATACATTGCCCGGATCTCTCAACATACGATGGTTTCAACAAACGATGGTTCATTTGGAACGGATTACCATAGTATGTTGAGGGACCACTGTAACATATATATATATAATATATTGTAGAGCAGAATTCAAAGATATTGGGGCAGAAAACACAAATTTAACATGAATTTTAGCTGTGTGACCTTTTAACGTAGGGCATCTCCTAACCTCTCTCTGCAGCGTCCGATCGTCAATTGATTGCTCCAAGCCTGAGCTACAGGCTTGAGCAATCAAGCCCCTATCTCGCTGATCCGTGCAAAGCTATGTCTTTGCAGGGATCAGGGTAAAAGACTAGTGTGCAGTGTTATAGGTCCCTATGGGAGCTATAACACTGCAAAAAAAAGTAGTTAACAAAGGTAATTTAACCCCTTCCCTAATAAAAGTTTGAATCACCCCCCTTTTCCCATAAAAAAAAAAACTGTAAATAAAAATACAGTAACCCCCCGACCTACGATGGCCCCGACATATGATAAAATCGACATACGATGCTTTTATATGTCGGGGCCATCACACTAACTGATATCCGACAGAGCAAAATGCTTAAGCTGCTGTGGGATAGCAGTTTAAGCATCCCTTGCAGGTTCGCTTACCTATTCCCGCTGCTCTGGGTCCACTTCGCGATGCTCCGGTGTCTTGCACATCTTCTCCGGGGTCCGGGCCTCGCTCGTTATTACGTCACTACGCACGCCGTGCCAGCGCAGCAGCGTAATAACGTCACCAGAAAGTGAGGCCCGGACCCTGCAGAAGATGCGGAAGAAGCCGGAGGATCGCGAAGAAGACACCGGAGCAGCGGGACAGCAGCGGGAGCCCCTGAGACAGCATCGGGAGCGGTGAGGACCTGGTCTGGAGCTGCGGGGACAGGTGAGTACAGCTTCCTATACTTTACATTGCACGGATCCCTCAACATACGATGGATTCGACAAACGATGGGTCGTTTGGAACGAATTACCATCGTATGTTGAGGGACCACTGTAAACATATGTGGTATCGCCACTTGCGGAAATGTCCGAACTATAAAAATATATTGTTAATTAAAACGCACGGTCAATGGCGTACGCTCAAAAAAATTCCAAAGTCCAAAATAGTGCATTTTGGTCCCTTTTTATATCATGATAAAATGAATAAAAAGTGATCAAAAAGTACAATCCATACAAAAGTGGTACCGATAAACTTCAGAACACAGCGCAAAAAATGAGCCCTCATACCAGCCTGTAAGCAGAAAAATAAAAAAGTTATAGGGGTTAGAAAATGAGAATTTTTAACATATTTTCCTGCATGTAGTTATTTTTTCCGAAGTACGACAATATCCAAACTATATAAGTAGGGTATCATTTTAACCGTATGGACCTACAGAATAAAGATAAGGTGTTATTTTTACCGAAAAATTAACTGTGTAGAAACAGAAGCCCCAAAAATTTACAAAATGACATTTTTTCTTCAAGTTTGTTGCATAATTAATTTTTTTTTTTCCGTTTCGCCGTGGATTTTTGGGTAAAGTGACTGTCACTGCAAAGTAGAATTGGTGGCACAAGAAATAAGCCGTCATATGGAATTTTATGTGCAAAATTGAAAGGGTTATGATTTTTAGAAGGTGATGAGGAAAAAATGCAAAAACGGAAAAACCCTGCGTCCTTAAGGGGGTTAAAGGTCAGCTTGGTTATGTGACAAACGAGCATACATTGCACCCTACCCTACATTCATGTCTATGGGAGGGGGGGTGTCGGCCAACACACCCCTTCACATAGACACTACCTCCTGCCCTGCACAGTTCCTAAAATGTACAGCAGAGGTCAGCAGAGAGCACTGTGGTCAGGACATCAGAGGAAATGCATTTCTTTTTTGGATTTCTCTTTAGTATACAGCCCCTAAAAAGTACTGGAAGGATTAAGATTTTTTTAATAGAAGTGATTTGCAAATCTGTAACTTTCTGGCACCAGTTGATTTAAAAAAAAAACGTTTTCCACGGGAGTACCCCTTTAATGCTTTAAGGTCTTCCTTGGTCTACTTGTATGTTACATAGTTACATAGTTAGTACGGTCGAAAAAAGACATATGTCCATCAAGTTCAACCAGGGAATTAAGGGGTAGGGGTGTGGCGCGATATTGGGGAAGGGATGAGATTTTATATTTCTTCATAAGCATTAATCTTATTTTGTTCCAGGAATGTATCTAATCCTGTTTTAAAGCTGTTAATTGTTTCTGCTGTGACCAGTTCCTGAGGTAGACCGTTCCATAAATTCACAGTCCTCACGGTAAAGAAGGCGTGTCGCCCCTTGAGACTAAACTTTTTCTTCTCCAGACAGAGGGAGTGCCCCCTCGTCCTTTGGGGGGGTTTAACCTGGAACAGTTTTTCTCCATATTTTTTGTATGGGCCATTAATATACTTATATACGTTTATCATATCCCCCCTTAAACGTCTCTTCTCAAGACTAAACAATTGTAACTCCTTTAATCGCTCCTCATAGCTAAGATGTTCCATGCCCCATATTAGTTTAGTCGCGCGTCTCTGCACCCTTTCCAACTCCGCAGTGTCCCTTTTATGGACAGGTACCCAAAACTGAACAGCATATTCCAGGTAAGGCCGTACCAATGATTTATAAAGGGGGAGTATTATGTCCCTGTCCCTTGAGTCCATGCCTCTTTTGATACATGACCATATCCTGCCGGCTTTGGAAGCAGCAGCCTGACATTGCATGCTATTCTGTAGTCTGTGATCTACAAGTACACCCAGATCCTTCTCTACCAGTGACTCTGACAGTTTAATCCCCCCTAAGACATATGACGCATGCATGTTATTTGCACCCAGATGCATAACTTTACATTTATCCACATTGAACCTCATTTGCCAAGTGGATGCCCAGACACTTAGTCTATCCAAGTCATCTTGTAACTTATACACATCCTCTATAGACTGTACCGTGCTACAAAGCTTGGTGTCATCTGCAAAGATAGGAACAGAGCTGTTAATACCATCCTCTATATCATTGATAAATAAATTAAACAGCGGGCCCAGTACTGAACCTTGGGGTACACTACTAATTACCGGGGACCAATCAGAGTATGAATCATTGACCACCACTCTCTGGGTACGATCCATGAGCCAGTGTTCAATCCAGTTACAAACTAAAGTTTCCAAACCCAAAGACCTTAACTTACCTGTCAGCCATTCCTCTGTCAAGGCTTCTACTCACCTCTTCATAAAAGCAAATTAGATTGGTTTGACAACTTCTATCCTTAGTAAACCCATGCTGGCTATCACTTATAATACAATTATCCCCTATGTATTCCTGTATGTAATCCCTTATAAGTCCTTCAAACAATTTACCCACAATGCACGTTAAACTATAGTTTCCTGGGGAAGACCTAGAGCCCTTTTTGAAGATTGGCACCACATTCGCCATGCGCCAGTCCCTTGGCACAATACCAGACACCAGAGAATCTCTAAATATCATGAACAGGGGTACAGATATTACTGAACTTACCTCTCTAAGAACTCTTGGGTGTAGTCCATCCGGTCCTGGGGATTTGCTTACATTTATATCACTTAACTTACTTTGTACCATCTCTACATTAAGCCAGTTCAGTACATTACATGATGTGTTACCAGCACTGACCTGGCCAATGTCAGCTCCTCCTTTTTCCATAGTGTATATAGAACTAAAGAACCCATTCAGTAGCTCCGCCTTCTCTTGATCGCCTGTGACAACCTCCCCATTATCATTATTAAGGGGTCCTACATGCTCTGTCCTTGTTTTTATTTGCATTTATATATCTAAAAAAATATTTAGGATTAGTTTTGCTTTCTTTGGCCACCTGTCTCTCATTTTGAATTTTTGCTGTTTTTTTCACATTTTTACACATTTTATTAAGCTCCTTGTACTGTTTAAATGTTATCGCTGACCCATCAGATTTGTATTTTTTGAAGGCAATTTTTTTGTTGTTTATTGCTCTTTTAACATCATGTGTCAGCCATGTAGGATTTAGTTTTAATCGTTTATATTTGTTCCCCTTTGGTATATATTTAGCTGTATAGTTATTTAGAGTTGATTTAAAGATGTCCCATTTACCTTCTGTATCAGTATTTGACAACACCTCCCCCCAGTCTATGTCCTGTAGTGCAGCCCTCAGCCCAGGGAAATTTGCCTTTTTAAAGTTATATGTTTTTGCCTTCCCCGCCTGTCTTTGTTTTCTACATTTTAAGTCAAAAGTAACTATATTGTGGTCGCTATTACCAAGGTTTTCCCGCACAGTTACATTACCAACCAGCTCTGCGTTGTTGGAAATGATCAGATCCAACAAGGCATCACTTCTTGTTGGGTCCTCCACAAACTGGCCCATAAAATTATCCTGCAATAAATTTAGGAATTGTCGCCCCTTTGTAGTTTTAGCCAACCCCGGACCCCAATCTATATCTGGATAGTTAAAATCTCCCATTATTACCACTGTACCTGCCCGGGCGGCCCTCTCTATTTGTTTATGAAGCCGAACTTCTATCTCTTCAGTGATATTAGGGGGTCTGTAGATTACACCAAATATTATTTTTTTCAGTATTTCCCTCCTTTTGTAATTCTACCCACAATGATTCCACATCCTCAGAATCATCACACACTATGGCATCGTTCACACTGACTTTCATACCACTTCTTACATACAGACAGACTCCACCACCTTTTCTGTTCATTCTATCCTTGCGAAACAATGTAAACCCCTGCAGATTGACAGCCCAGTCATGCGAGGAGTCCAGCCATGTCTCAGTGACCCCAACTATATCAATATGTTCCTCCAGTATCAAGGCCTCAAGCTCCCCCATTTTATTTGCTAGGCTTCTGGCATTTGTGAACATACACTTTACATTTCCATCCTTTATGTTATTGGGGTTAATGGGATTCAAGGGTGTAAGTTTTATTTTCCTATGAAGCTTATTCCTATTAACTATTCTAACCCCTCCCTCCGCTCCACCCCCAGGTAGATTTATAATTCCCACCTCTCTATCTACACTATCTTCCCCCTCTTTGCTGTAGGTTCCCTCCCCCCAAGTCCCTAGTTTAAACACTCCTCCACCCTTCTAGCCATCTTCTCCCCAAGCAAAGCTGCACCCTCCCCATTGAGGTGCAGCCCGTCCCTACGGTAGAGCCGGTAACCGACAGCGAAGTCAGCCCAGTTCTCCATGAACCCAAACCCTTCCTTCCTACACCAGCTTCTGAGCCACTTGTTTACCTCCCTGATCTCCTGCTGCCTCTCTGGTGCGGCTCGTGGTACTGGTAGTATTTCAGAAAAGACTACCTTGGAGGTCCTTGCCTTAAGCTTGCGGCCTAAGTCCCTGAAATCATTTTTAAGGACACTCCACCTACCTCTTACTTTGTCATTGGTGCCAATATGTACCATGACTGCTGGGTCCTCTCCAGCCCCGCCCAACAACCTGTCAACCCGATCCGCGATGTGCCGAACTCGTGCGCCAGGCAGACAACACACTGTTCGGCGATCCCGGTCTTTGTGACAGATTGCCCTGTCTGTCCCCCTAATAATTGAGTCCCCCACCACTAGTACCTGTCTGGCCTGCCCTGTACTCCTCCCTCCCTCCTTACTGGAGCAGACACCCCCCTGGCGGTCAGAGGCGGTATCCTGCTGCAGTTCTGCTAGCTCTGTAATGGCATCCCCCTCCTCTGCCAAGCGGGCAAACTTGTTGGGGTGTGCCAGTTCAGGACTAGCCTCCCTGGCACTTTTTCCCCTACCCCTCTTTCTAACTGTAACCCAGCTAACTGCCTGACTGTCCTGCAACTCCGTCCCACTGTCCTCCCCCACCTCTACTCCCGAGAGTGCCTGCTCAGTGAGCAGGAGACTCCTCTCCATGTTGTTAATGCTTCTCATTGTTGCCAGTCGCCCCTCTAGATGCAGGATCTGGGCTTCCAAACGGACAACTAGCACACATCTCGCACAACAATATGCACCCTCAAACTGCTGTTCAGGATGTACATTGGACTGCATTTTCCAACATGCAGGCCATCTAGTTATGGGGATTTCACAAATGTATAGGAAAAAACAGACAGTCAAAATTACACTTAAAATTTTTTGTAGACCTTGTGGGTTCAAAAATTAAAACTCACAGCGATCTCAACCTCCTGCTTTCAAACTCCAGTTTTTGAAACTTCTCTTTCACGCCCCCTCTTACACAGCAACACTCAGAAAGAGCAATGTTTTTCTTTTGATAACCTTCCTTTTACACACAGCTGACTGGAAACAATCAACATCTTTTACTATACTGCATAAGACTTCAATCTTAAAGTAGTTTTATAATCCTTTCTATTGATAACTCCTTATGGGGCAAGGTTTTCTTCAAGTTGGCGTAGCCATCAGTTTGTAACATTTGTAAGCACTTTCCGTTTACCTGCTGGCTAATGTGCAGTTTTAGGGCCCTTACAGACTGAGTAAATTCTGCTCTTTACATTTCCAAGAGAAATTCCACTTGCAGCAGTCGTCGATGTTTTCAATGGGATTTTGCTGCTCTGCGCTCGTTTCTAAAGCTCTGTAGGGGAACTTCAGACACAGATCCAGATTCGGTTGAAGCTTTGTGAAATAATCCCGGATTCTGCATCATTTTGATTGATGGTATTCCATCACGGAATTTGCTCAGTGTAATGTAACCTTCATTTGTAGAAGGGATGTTTCATGAAGCAAGTATGTTGAGGTAGTAAATATTTAGTCACATCTGTTACAGGGGTCCCTCAACATACGATGGTAATCCGTTCCAAATGGACCATCGTTTGTTGAAACCATCGTATGTTGAGGGATCCGTGCAATGGAAAGTATAGGACGGTGGTCTACAACCTGCGGACCTCCAGATGTTGCAAAACTACAACACCCAGCATGCCCGGACAGCCAATGGCTGTCCGGGCATGCTGGGAGTTGTAGTTTTGCAACATCTGGAGGTCCGCAGGTTGAAGAGCACTGGTAGAGGAAGTTGTACTCACCTGTCCCTGCTGCTCCAGACCGTCACCGCTGCCCAGGATGTCGCCGGGGTGTCCCCGATGCTCCGGCAAGGCCTCTGCTTCCCCGGCATCCTCGCTCTCCATCGCCGTCACTACGCATGCCACTCCTATTGGATGACGGGACGGCGTGCGCAGCGACGTGATGACGACGATGGAGAGCGCTGACGATGCAGGGGATCCCGAAGAGGACGCGCCGGAGCCCCGGGGACAGGTAAGTGATCGTCAGCGGACCACACGGGGCACCGTAAACGGCTATCCGGTGGCAGCTGAAGCAGTCTGCGCTGCCGGATAGCCGTTTATGCGATGGCCCCGACTTACAAAAGCATCGTATGTTGATGCTGCCTTCAACATGCGATTGCCTCTGAGAGGCCATCGTATGTTGAAATGATTGTATGTCGGGGCCATCGTAGGTCGGGGGGGTCACTGTATTTCCAATGCATTTATCATTTATATCTTTCAGGTTCTGTATAGCTAGGTAAGTAGTCAACTCTGCTTTTGCGGTATAAAGTCCAAGTCTCTTTACATTGACAAAGCCTTTACAATTCTGTTCTTTGTTCTTACAGATTAGATTTAAAGGTCTTTTCTAGGTGCAGTTCAGCATCATCTTTCATGTCCTCTGGATCTTTTCTGGTTAATAACTTATCCAAGTAAAGAAAAGTTTTCTTCTATTAAAAAAAATTCTAATGACCTGGAGATGAGTGTTTTGTCTTCTGTTCAATCCTTTTCTACATGAAAATGTATTAGCGGTCAGCTGGTCCCTGTGGATTGCCTTCTCTTACCCACAACCAGCAGCGCTTTAGAGAGGGTTGTAACTCACCAGATAATTTGTTTTTCTCTATCGGCTCCATTGGAGAACACAGACCGTGGGTGTATGCTGCTGTCTCTAGGAGGTGTGACACTATAGCAACAAAAACAGTTGGCTCCTCCCAGCAGGATATCCCCGCCTTCAGGCTCTGAGCTAATCAGTTTAAGCTTAGTGTGTGAGGAGGTGGACATGGTCTGGACTGCTCCAGACCAGGTCTTCTCTTTTTTTGTTTTCCTATTTAGGGACGTGTTAGTTTTTTTTAATTCCTTTTCTTTTCTGTTTTCAGGTGGGGACTCAGGGACTGCGGTTCCCCGTTTCCCCATTGCGAGTGAGGGACTGCGGTTCCCCGTTTCCCCATTGCGTAACTTCCCTACGGCTGGAGATATTTTGATAATACTTGGTCACATGGTACTTATATGTCAAATAAAAATATAATAATAGTTAACTTAACCCCTAACCTACTCTCTTATGTGAAGGACTGGATTTTTGTTTCAAGTTCCCTGCAAGTATATAGGACTTCTGGTACCTTACTCCACAACCTCCGCTCTGCAGCTCCTGGTGAATGTGTCAGTCCACACACCCCATCTCACAAATACACGCCCACCCCTTTAAGCAACCCCCCCCCAAATTTTATTTTCAGCTACAATGGGGGAGATTTATCAAAACCTGTCCAGAGGAAAAGTTGCCCATAGCAACCAATCGGTTTGCTTCTTTCATTTTTAACAAGGCCTCGGGGAAATGAAAGTTTCTATGGGCAACTTTTCCTCTGCACTGGTTTTGATAAATCTCCCCCAATATCTTTATCACAACGCAGCCCCCACCTGAGGACGGGATATGAGGAGGGGATATGGGGATAGGATGCTTTTCCTCCCCCACAAGGATGAGGTAGGAAAAACCGTGCAGTGCCGGGTACTCCTGCTAGTGTGTGTGTGTGTACACATATATATATAATTTATAGCAAATAACGCCTAGTCCAACAAAGCCACGCCCCCTTCTATTTTCAGCTTATAATATCTTCATCACAAATCAGTCCCAAATGAGGTCAAGATAGGAGGTTGGCATATGAGGACGGGATATGATGATATGACCGGCGTTGCCCGTTTTTTTCCTTCCTAATCCTTGTTGGGGAGGAAAATCAACAAAGGAGGAAGCTTTTGACTTCATATCTCGTCCTCATATATTGTTGTCATATCCCGTCGAGACGGGAGCTCTGATTGGTTAATAGCTATTCACCAATCAGAGCTCCTCCGGCGGGCAGCACAGTGTAGCGGCATGTGCTGCCGGCTTTTTCAGCTAATAAATGCGTATCGCAGCGGGACTCCGTCCATGATGGGAGTTATAGTCCAGGGGCTGAGGTGCAGATCACAGTGGGTCATTCTCCAGAGACCTGCTGCGATCCGCATTTATTAACTGTAAAAGCCGGCGTAACATGTGGCTCCACCACTCATAATTCATAATCCCCGGGAGACAGGAGCTCTGATTGGTGAATAGCTTTTCACCAATCAGAGCTCCCATCTCCCGGGCGGGGATTATTAAATGTGATTCAGTATACAGGAGCCGGCGGGCAGCGCAGTGTAGTCGCATGTTCCGCCGGCTTGGACAGTTAATAAATGTGGATCGCAGCGGGTCTCTGGAGAATGAACAGGTGCGATCTGCACCTCAGCCCCTGGACTACAACTCCCATCATGGGCAGAGTCTGTCCATGATGGGAGTAGTAGTCCTAATTGTCTCAAAATAGTTAATATAATTCTCAGATGCTTTAGAACACTTTGGCACGTGTCCTCCGAGGTGGTGTATATTTGCACAAGAAAAGTGCATTTGCGAATTTTTTTGCGTTTAAAAAAAAAAAAACGCAGTTAATAAATTCGATTCTACAGTAGAAAATGCTCTATGTTAAACTTAACCGTAGACATGGCATCAGATTTTGCGAAAAAAAAACTTGTTTTTGTGTTAAAAAATAGACAAAAAAAAAAGCTCTATATACAATGACAAATTCCCCCCATTGAGTTATATATAATATATATATATAACTCAATGGGGGAGATTTATCAAAACCTGTCCAGAGGAAACGTTGCTGAGTTGCCCATAGCAACCAATCAGACCGCTTCTTTCATTTTTCAAACTGCCTCTGAAAAATGAAAGAAGCAATCTTATTGGTTGCTATTGGCAACTCAGCAAATTTCCCTCTGGACAGGTTAGAAATAAACATGAAACTTGGCACACATGTTACTTATATGTCAACAACAAACATAGGATAGGTGATTTAACCCTTACCCACCCCTATTTCCAAGAGTGATTTTATTTATTTATTTATTTATTTATTTATTTTAAGTCCAATACAAATCTATGGGAAATATATGTTATTGCATAACTTCCAAACGGCTGGAGATATTTCGATAATACTTGGTCACATGTTACTTATATGTCCACTAAAAATATAGGATAGTTAATTTAACCCTTATCTACACCCATTTGTGAGGGTTGGGGTTTTTGTTCAAATTCCCATACAAATCAATGGGAAATGTATGTTACAGCATAACTTCTGTACGGCTGGAGATATTTCAATAATACTTGGTCACATGTTATTTATATGTCAAATAATATATATGTATATATATATATATATATATATATATATATAATATATAATATATAATTTAACCCCTAACCTATCCCCATATGTGAAGGATGCAGGTATATAGGGCTTCTGGTCCCTTACTCCACAAGCTCCGCTCTGCATCTCCTGGTGAATGTGTCAGTCCGGCTGGCAAGCCACACCCATGCCATGCCCCATCTTACAAAGACACGCTCACCATTTAAGCCACACCTTTTATTTTCAGCTTACAATATCTTTACCACTACACAGCCCCACCTGAGGACGGGATATGAGGATGGGATTTGGGGTCGGGAAATGAGGGGATATGGGGACAGGATTTAAGGATGGGATATGAAGACAAAAGCTTCCTCCTCTGTTGCTTTTCCTCCCCCACAAGGATAAAGTAGGAAAATCTGGGCAGCGACAGGTACTCAGCTAGTATTAAAATAAACCATGTGTAAAGTGACACATTGACCCCTTAACGACCACGGATGTATATTTTCATCCTGTGGCCGGCTCCCGATCTGTGAAGCACGCTCAGAAGCTGAGCGCGCTTCGCATCTGCGGGGTCCCGGTTGCTATCAGCAACCAGGACCCGCGGCTGATGTCCGGTATTAACCCTTTAGACGCAGTGATCAAAGTTGATAAGTTGATCGCGGCGTCTAAAACTGGAGAATGCACTGTCGGTTAGCTCAGCGGAGCTGTTCGGGACCGCCCTCATACCGCCCCATTCATGGAAAAATAAAAAAGTTATAGGGGTCAGAAGATGACAATTTTAAACGTATGCATTTTCCTGCTTGTAGTTATGATTTTTTCAAGAAGTACGACAAAATCAAACCTATAAAAGTAGAGTATCGTTTTAATCTTATGGACCTACAGAATAAAGATAAGGTGTCATATTTACTGAAAATGTACTGTGTAGAAATGGAAGCCCCCAAAAGTTACATAATTTTTTTTCTTCAATTTTGGCACACAATTATTTTTTTTCTCGTTTCGCGGTAGATTTTTGGGTAAAATGACTGATGTCATTACAAAGTAGAATGGTGGTATGGATTTTTAGGTGGAAAATTGAAAGGGTTATTATTTTTAAAATGTAAGGAGGAAAAAACGAAAGTGCAAAAACTGAAAAACGCTTTGTCCTTAAGCGGTTAGTAACCTAAAGCAGAGTGTATGTGCCAACTTTATGGAAGTGTCGTTCATCTGCCATTCAGTTTAACCTGCACAGATGTTCAAGATGTTACCTGCAGATTATTATTTATCCCCAATCCACTGGTTTTATTGGGGGTCCAACTGCCTTAACCCCCAACAATCACAAGAGTGGACGTCAAATAACCCGAGTGACAAGTACTGACATAATACATTCATCCTCAGCTGGAGTAAGTTAAAACCTAGATGATTTTTCAAACAGACAAACTGTCCTTGTCCATAGCAACTAATAATAGTGCAGCTGTGATTTTGTACATGTAGTTTAAAAATGTAAATGATTGGTTGCTTTGGGCAACAAGGACAGTTTATTTGTTAGTTTTGAAGTATAAGGCCTAATATAATAGTGTTGTTCAAGGAAACTTGTCAACATGTTCATGTTGCCTGAACTATCGCCATCCACTGACAGCCTGAACTATCGCCATCCACTGACAGCCTGAACTATCGCCATCCACTGACAGCCTGAACTATCGCCATCCACTGACAGCCTGAACTATCGCCATCCACTGACAGCCTGAACTATCGTCATCCACTGACAGCCTGAACTATCGCCATCCACTGACAGCCTGAACTATCGCCATCCACTGACAGCCTGAACTATCGCCATCCACTGACAGCCTGAACTATCGCCATCCACTGACAGTCTGAACCTGCCCCGCCATCCGCTGACAGCCTGAACTATCGTCATCCACTGACAGCCTGAACTATCGTCATCCACTGACAGCCTGAACTATCACCATCCACTGACAGCCTGAACTATCGTCATCCACTGACAGCCTGAACTATCGTCATCCACTGACAGCCTGAACTATCGTCATCCACTGACAGCCTGAACTATCGTCATCCACTGACAGCCTGAACTATCGTCATCCACTGACAGCCTGAACTATCTTCATCCACTGACAGCCTGAACTATCGTCATCCACTGACAGCCTGAACTATCGTCATCCACTGACAGCCTGAACCTGCCCCGCCATCCACTGACAGCGTGAACCTGCCCCGCCATCCACTGACAGCGTGAACCTGCCCCGCCATCCACTGACAGCCTGAACCTGCCCCTGCCATCCACTGATGGCGTGAACCTGCCCCACCATCCACTGAGGGCATGAACCTGCCCCGCAATCCACTGACAGCGTGAACCTGCCCCACCATCCACTGACAGCGTGAACCTGCCCCACCATCCACTGACAGCGTGAACCTGCCCCACCATCCACTGACAGCGTGAACCTGCCCCACCATCCACTGACAGCGTGAACCTGCCCCGCCATCCACTGACAGCGTGAACCTGCCCCACCATCCATAGTTCCTGAAGCTTGATAACTGTTCTATAAACAATCATATTGCAGCAGGAATCACTTATGTGTATAAAAGGCAGAACACTGTTTACTAATTCATGAATTGTGCCCCTCCCCATGGCACCCTATGGGGTCACCTCCTCCTCATGCACCTGATGTTCTGTTGGTTCTGATATAGCAGTGTTTTCCCAACAGCGTGCCTCCAGATGTTCAAAACTACAACAATTGTAGTTTTGTAACAGTTGAAGAAACACTTGAAAAACACTTTGATATAGGGACACTATTGCTGACTCATAAGTGGACGCCACTGTTATGAGGGCACTATGGCAAGTTGTATGGGGGGGGGGGGGTCAGTGGCTGCACTATAGGCTCTGTTATGGGAGCACAATGTATTGGGGAGGGGGCGGTGACTGGCATGTGTGCCCCCTCTTGGCTCTATTATGGGGGCATTATGACTGGGTGAGACGGTGGCAGATGTGCATCCCTATAGGCTCTGTAATGGGAGAACTATGGCTAGGTGTATTGGGGGGAGGAGTGACTGGCATGTGTCCCTCTGTTGGCTCTGTTATGGTGGCACCATGACTGAGCTCTATTATAGGGGAGCTAAGACTGAGCTCTATTATGGGGTCGCTATGACTGAGCTATATTATAGGGGCGCTATGACTGAGCTATATTATAGGGGCACTATGACTGAGCTCTATTATGGGGGCGCTATGACTGAGCTAAATTATAGGGGCGCTAAGAATGAGCTCTATTATGGGGGCGCTATGACTGAACTCTATTATAGGGGAGCTATGACTGAGTTCTATTATGGGGGCACTATGATTGAGCTATATTATAGGGGCGATATGACTGAGCTCTATTATGGGGGCGCCATGACTGAGCTATATTACGGGGGTGATATGACTGAGCTCTATTATAGGGGCTCTATGACTGAGCTCTATTATAGGGACGCTATGACTGAGCTCTATTATGGGGGCGCTATGACTGAGCTAAATTATAGGGGCGCTAAGAATGAGCTCTATTATGGGGGCGCTATGACTGAACTCTATTATAGGGGAGCTATGACTGAGTTCTATTATGGGGGCACTATGATTGAGCTATATTATAGGGGCGATATGACTGAGCTCTATTATGGGGGCGCCATGACTGAGCTATATTACGGGGGTGATATGACTGAGCTCTATTATAGGGGCGCTATGACTGAGCTCTATTATGGGGGAACTATGACTGAGCTCTATTATGGGGGTGATATGACTGAACTATATTATGGGTGTGATATGACAGAGCTATATTATAGGGGCGCTATGATGACTGAGCTCTATTATGGGGGCGCTATGATGACTGAGCTCTATTATGGGGGCCCTATGACTGAGCTCTATTATGGGGGCGCTATGATGACTGAGCTCTATTATGGGGGCGCTATGACTGAGCTCTATTATGGGGGCGCTATGACTGAGCTCTATTATGGGGGCGCTATGACTGAGCTCTATTATGGGGCACTATGATGACTGATCTCTATTATGGGGGCGCTATGACTGAGCTCTATTATGGGGGTGATATGGCTGAGCTATATTATGGGGGTGATATGACAGCTATATTATAGGGGCACTATGATGACTGAGCTCTATTATGGGGGAACTATGACTGAGCTCTATTATGGGGGTGATATGGCTGAGCTATATTATGGGGGTGATATGACAGCTATATTATAGGGGTGCTATGATGACTGAGCTCTATTATGGGGGCGCTATGACTGAGCTCTATTATGGGGGCACTATGACTGAGCTCTATTATGGGGGCGCTATGACTGAGCTCTATTATGGGGGCGCTATGACTGAGCTCTATTATGGGGGCGCTATGACTGGGTGAAACAGTGGTAGATCTGTTGTGGGAGAACTATGGCTAGGTGTATTGTGGGGGGAGATGGCATATGGGCCCCCTGTTACCTATGTTAGGGGCACTATGACTGTACAGACAGTGCTGCTTATGTTGTGACCATCCTGTTATGGGGGCACTGTAGATGAATACTTTAGCACGCCCAACCCTAAGATCAGCAGCATTATACCCTGAGCTGGTGCAGCCATAACTCATGCCCCCCTGTCAGTGCCGGGCAGCACACTCCCAGCTCCCGGTGTGTGCCCTCCAGGCCCCGCACTTTGCCCCCTCTTCTCCGCTGCCGGGGGAGGGGCGGCCGGGGGAGGATTGTATATGAGGAGATGCTCTGTGCAGCCACTCAGCTCCGGGAGTAGGTGGGGGGACTGTGTGCACATGGCCGCCGCCCCCACACACCACGGCTGTAGCGTACAGGGCTTCACCTACCGAGGAGGAGGAGGGAATCCCCGGGACCAGCCGCCATGGCAGCCGCAGAGGAGGCCCCGCTGGTGAGCGCAGTCACCGTCTACTCCCTGGCAGCCTGCGCCGTCCAGCTGGCTCTGGGGTATGTGCTGGCACAGCGCCTGGGGAAGAGGTGCCCGGCCACTGACAGATGGGTGCTGGTCTGGCTCTTCTATGATGCTATTGTGCACTTCACTCTGGTGAGTAGTATACGTGTGTATAATAATATAGATGTACAATATAATGTATACTAATGAAATATATATATCATCTACAGTAATAATAAAGCACAGTATACTGTGTACTAATGTAATATATATATATAATCTATAGTAATAATAAAGCACAGTATACTGTGTACTAATGTAATATATATATATATAATCTATAGTAATAATAAAGCACAGTATACTGTGTACTAATGTAATATATATATAATCTATAGTAATAATAAAGCACAGTATACTGTGTACTAATGTAATATATATATAATCTATAGTAATAATAAAGCACAGTACACTGTGTACTAATGTAATATATATATATAATCTATAGTAATAATAAAGCACAGTATACTGTGTACTAATGTAATATATATATATATAATCTACAGTAATAATAAAGCACAGTATACTGTGTACTAATGTAATATATATATATATAATCTATAGTAATAATAAAGCACAGTATACTGTGTACTAATGTAATATATATATATATAATCTATAGTAATAATAAAGCACAGTATACTGTGTACTAATGTAATATATATATATAATCTACAGTAATAATAAAGCACAGTATACTGTGTACTAATG